>NW_027463888.1:0-216358 GCF_050947455.1 Rhinoderma darwinii
GTTATATGGCGAATATAACCCTCACATAGTCCAGAGTATATAAGATATATTAGGTCAGGAGTAGGTTATATGGCGAATATAACCCTCACATAGTCCAGAGTATATAAGATATATTAGGTCAGGAGTAGGTTATATGGCGAATATAACCCTCACATATTCCAGAGTATATAAGATATATTAGGTCAGGAGTAGGTTATATGGCGAATATAACCCTCACATAGTCCAGAGTATATAAGATATATTAGGTCAGGAGTAGGTTATATGGCGAATATAACCCTCACATAGTCCAGAGTATATAAGATATATTAGGTCAGGAGTAGGTTATATGGCGAATATAACCCTCACATAGTCCAGAGTATATAAGATATATTAGGTCAGGAGTAGGTTATATGGCGAATATAACCCTCACATAGTCCAGAGTATATAAGATATATTAGGACAGGAGTAGGTTATATGGCGAATATAACCCTCATAGTCCAGAGTATATAAGATATATTAGGTCAGGAGTAGGTTATATGGCGAATATAACCCTCACATATTCCAGAGTATATAAGATATATTAGGTCAGGAGTAGGTTATATGGCGAATATAACCCTCACATATTCCAGAGTATATAAGATATATTAGGTCATTCTCAAATTATAGAAATTCAAAAACAACTCCAGCATTCAAGTAGTGCTTAAATGATCCATAGTTCATTCCAATGCATAGATAAAATTCAAGTTGGCAAAAAGAAAATTGCCATGCTTAATCATTTCAGCCGCTACAGGCCCTTAGTCATCGAATGCGCTATGTGACTTCTCAGAAAAATTTGTCTCAACACCTCTTAATGTAATATTCCCAACTATTTAGAACCTGCGTCTGCTAAGTCCTTTTTACTTGGACATCGTGATCACATGTCTAATAATGGACACATGGCCGCAACTCTTGCTGGCCACATCAGGGCCGTGCCAACCATATGCTGTATATTACAGTTTGATTTTACAAAAATAAATAAAAAAAGGCTAATATTCTGAGCTGTGCTACAAAAAAATGAAAGCTGGAGTTTGATTTGGATGCTATGTCTAATGGCTCTGTTTAGTCTTCGCTTATTTGTATACATAAGGCCCTATATGCATTATATTCATGTTTATTATAATACAATGACAGTTGTCTGCAAAACTGAACCTACACTTTTCTAAGAGACAATGGAAACTTCCTAGGCTTTCTGTGACGGGTGACTGTTTTGATGTGGGGGTACCACCATTTGTATGTCTGGTTATTTCCATAAACCCCTAGAACCTTTCCAGAAAGATAACAAAGCAAATCCCCATGTAAACACAGAAGAAAAGTTGGACTTTGCCGAGATTCTGCTTGTATAAATAACACTCAGCAATGTCAGGATGTGAGAGGAAGACGAGATGTGTAATACCGAGCTATTTACAGATACACATCCTTGTCTGAGAGGGCTACAACTTATTTCATTGGATTTCTTATATATGTTAGTGGTTTGCTAGCTGTAGCTCGCCAAGCTGTCAGACTATGCTGGGAGTTGTAGTCTAGTAACAGCTGGAGAGCCACATATTACAGATCATTGATATATGTAGTGCTCCTTTTTAAAGGGGGTTTCAATCTCATTATGTGATTGCATATCGCTGATATACCATTACTTTTCATTAAAGGGTGTCCGAAGTTTGGGACCCCCACCGATCCGCTGTGCGACGGAGATATAGGGTTCAGTTACGTGCTGCAGATTATGTTTCAGAAATTTCTGCGACTGAAAATCCGTTCCAATCATCTGAACCTCCTGCAGATACAATCCCATTCAGATGAATAGAACACTTTTTTCATTTGCAGAAATCTCTACAACAAAATCTGCTGCATGTGAATCCACCCTTATACCATCATATTTTGAGATGGGAATGACCCTCTAGGCTTTATTTTTAACTTCTCTTTCTTACAGGATGTTGATCTGTGTTGTACTTTTGCAGGTTTCTGCCACATTTGCAGCTAGTTTGGTCACTAGTCCTGCCATCGGAGCTTACCTGAGTCATGTGTACGGGGACTCTCTCGTGGTTCTGCTGGCAACAGCCATTGCACTGCTTGACATCTGTTTCATTTTGGTGGCTGTTCCAGAGTCTCTTCCAGAGAAAATGAGGCCGGCATCTTGGGGAGCTCCAATCTCTTGGGAGCAGGCAGATCCATTTGCAGTGAGTGATGAAATTACATATCCATGCATTGTATCAATTCCTGTTTATTATGTGGGTTTTAGAAAGACAAGTGGATGAGTCCTATGTACTTCTCGTCACTGCTGTGTAGATGACGTTTGGTGCGTTTATTTGTTAATTGATTCTGGTCCTCTGTGGTTTATCCTAAGGATTAGTGATCAATGTAAAATCTTGGAAATTAAAAAGGGGCAGAATTTGTTCCGTGTTCACGCTTCTATCACCCAGCTTGGTTTGTCGCAGTGACAGCCCTGTTCTAGTTAAATGACAGGAAATTGTAATAATTGGATCAGTCTATCCATCTTTTCCAAATTAGCAGCCCACTGTGGAAATTTGTATGGTGATGTGAAGGACGGCATTTTCACTGCCTTTTATGCAGTTCCCTACACACAAAATACTTGAAAAGTACTGTAGTGTATAAAAAGAAATTACAATTTCATACCTTTTTAGCTCAATTTGTCTGCCCACCCAGGTCTGATTGGTCCTCTAACCTATTTATTATTTGTGAAACATTGGGCCTCATTTATCAAAAGTTGTCTCAATGCCCACAGCAAATCATCAGAGCTCGGCTGTCATTTTTTTTATAAACATATTTTTATTGAATTTTTCTGTAAACATGCAATATACAACAGAATTTAAAAAAAAAATTAGCAGATAAACATATGTTGTGCAGACCTTTTTTCTTTTGAGACGCAGCCCAAGACAATTTCCTGATGACCATAGAAATGCTTGATAAATTGCTTCATATTCAAAGTTACAGGCTGGACATATGGTGACAGTTTCTGACATTTATCAGCACATCAAACTTGAAACCCTCGGACACTACGACAAGATTTTCATTTTATCAGAGCAGTTTAGAAACTTATAGCTGCATTGTGGTTGGCTGATGTGGGCATCAAGGCTAGTATTGACCATTGCGGCCATTGTCTTTCTTGGGCTCAATGCACACAATGCGTATTACGTGCGGCAAATCTGCAGCGTAAGGGCTTATTTACACAAGCGTGTTAAACGTCCGTGGGACGGCCGTTGAAACAGCGGCCGTCCCACGGATCTATGTAATTCAATGTGGCCGTTCACACAGCCATTGTTTCAACGGACCGTGTGAAAGGTCCGTTCGAAATAGGACATGTCCGTTCTTTTCGTGCATGCCTCCATAGACTCTCAACTATGGGGGATGAGTGACATCGCGTCCCGCAGCGCTGAGCACGCTGCACCTCGGACGTGAAAAACTGCAGTTTTTTATGTCTGAGATGCGCAGCGCTAGTGTGAATCAGGCCTTATACAGTACCAGCAAAGTAAATGAGATTTCAGGAAATTTCATGTACATGCTGCAGGTTTTTTCTGCATGTAAATTTACTTGCGGTCTGTATTTAAAAATCCGCAACATGTCAATTTATCTTGTGTTTCCGCGTGCGGATTGTATCTGTCTATGGGTAAGGACAAACACACCAAAACCTGCAACATGAAAACACTGATTTTACGCATCGAAATGTAAAAACTGCATTGAAAAATGCATGATTAGGTGCGGTTTTTACCTGCAAATTTCCTGCGTTTTCCTTATGTTTTGATGCGTATTTTCCAGACCAAAATACGTAACATTTGCATGGAGCCTTAGGCCTCCTTCTAACACTTTTTTTCAACAATTTAAAAAAATAAATAAATCTAAATGTCAAGTGTTTTTCATGTTGTAACATTTTGTACATACATTTTCTGTGCTTTCTGAAGTCCTATAGAGAAGCCTATAAGAAAAACTGAAGAAAAAAAAAAAACACCATACCCAGAGCATGATGCAAAAAACCCCACAAACCGAAGTGTGTGTGTGTGTGTGTGTGTGTGTTCATTCTTTAGTCCTATTCAGTTAGCCAGTGGATACATTATCTGTAGGTTATACCATCTGTGGGCTATACCCTTCTACGATGACATGCACTATAAGAAATGTATGTGAGAGAATTTCTAATACATGTATATTAGAAAACTATGTTTTCCTATTATACAAATAAGTAAAAAAATAAAATCTGGACAACCCCTTTAAGTATTGCCATTTTTATATGTAACTTAGGGAACCATTCTGTGATCTAAGCTAATGTCTAGCTTCATACAGCTTATATTACATTTCATCTGCATGTGCTGCTTGCTTTAGGCATTGTGGGAAGGCGAGCACAAGGTATAGAATATCATTGTAATGGCCTACTGTTTTATTCATTTTTCCCCTCTTGTCTGGCCCTTAAAGGGGGTTTCCCACTAAACACGTATCCCCTATCCACAGGATAGGAGATACATGTGTTATCGCTGTGGGACCCCCGGCAATGAGAACGGGGGACCTGAAAGTCCCCTGAAGTGTTCCATGAGAATGGAGCGCTGCTGCACATTCTCGACCAGTGCTCCATTCATTTCTATGGGACTTCCCATAGATGTTCTGGTTTGGGAGGTTGATAATTATTGTTTTTTTTTGGAGGGGGGGTTTTTGTGTGTAACTTTGATGTTGAATACGGCTGTGAAATTGAACCCCAGGTTATCCCTTACATATAATACTCGTAAAGGGACACTGGTGACCGTTACTTCCCCCGAAGTCTCTAGTCACTGGAGTGAAGGCAATTTGGAAGACGCTCCCCTCCTTTGTGTTCATGTACAATATTCTAACTTCATGGGAATGGATAAGAAAATATATAAATTCCTGTAAATAACATAATTTATATCTGAACTATATGGATGTATTGCTAATTTGGTTGATATTGTGAAATATGGACCAAAAATAATTGCATAATGTCACAGCATGGCTGCTGCTGGCCCATGAGTGTAGTTCTTTCCATCCCAGCCTTTTTCTTTTTTTTCGACATATAAATACCATATATAACTTCACGTATTAGGTTTACACAAGAGAGATACATAGATGCCTGTCCAAACGATGAACTGGTTCTGCACCTGCTGTGCTTGACGTGCGTTCTGACGTGGCTCTTATGCTTGCTATTTTTAGTTCTTGGTCCGTTTGTTTGCTTCATCATTTTACATAATAGATAGCGCCACTAGTGTCCGTTATGCAGGGAAAGTGATGCTTTGTGCTTTAACCATTACGCTAAGTGTGCTTTGTGACCAAGAGAACAAGCAAATTGAGCCTCTATTCATGCTGAAATGCACTAAGCTGCCTGATCACATCACTTCAAGGGGCAGATTACACGTGTGGAGTGGGCCCTCCCAGCCATTCATCAGAGCTAGAAGTGGTCACGTGACACAGAGCATGCTGGTAGTTGTAGTTTTATAACCGATGGAGAACAGGTCGGAGAACACTGTTCTATGGAGTCTGAGGAAAAGAATGCATTTGTTCTGACCCTTTGGTTGACCAACCTGGCTAGTGCCCACTTGTTCAGCTTTGATGGGGCAACATACCTATAACACGGCTACTTTGTATTACTTAAATTCCTGTGCTTTATTACATTGTTGTTACTCCTCTCTTCTCCGAGTCTTGTATCTATTTTTTTTTTTCTCTGTTACTGTTACGCTGTGCTGTCCCTGCTTTAGTTGCTGAGTCTGTAGTTAATAGATGGCTATGTCTGAATTATTTCTGTTATTTTTAATTTTACAATGGTTTCTTTACCCCCTCAGTCTCTGAAGAAAGTTGGCCAGGATTCAATTGTTTTGCTCATCTGTATCACCGTATTCCTCTCCTACCTCCCAGAGGCTGGGCAGTATTCCAGCTTCTTTCTGTACCTCAGACAGGTGAGCATATTCCGCTAGGATAAGAAGAGCTGGAGTTAGTGGTGTACAACTATTTATGGAATTACTGGGTATTTACTGATAGATATATATTATTATTTTTTTCTTACTATCAGATTATGAAATTTTCTCCAGAAAGTGTGGCCGCCTTCATTGCCGTTTTGGGAATTTTATCCATCGTTGCTCAGGTGAGAACATACTGGAAAAACTTGTAAAAATGTACGTTTTTGCAGAAGGTTTGTTCTTTGAAAAGACCCAGGTGCCTGCCTCTAGTCTGGTATCGAGGGTGCCAATGCACTTACTCTCAAGAACCATAAAAATTAGAAAATGTTCCGTCGTTTATAGAGGACCTCAGAGAGGAGGTAGAAGCGAAATGTCACTAGCATTAAAACTGTGTAGACTAAGGTTAGATTAACTGTGGTTATTCGGGACAAAAAAAAAAAATGCTTCATTTTAAAATCTCAATTTGTGTTTTAAATTGATTGATTAATCATAATGGCCATGTCCAGTATTTAAAGAGGAGCTGTCACCTCTCCTGACATGTCTGTTTTAGTAAATACTTGTATTCCACATGAAATAACAATGCTGGAGCATCTTTCCTTATAAATCCGTGTTCTGCCTTTCTTTTGTTTCTATGGGAAATGCATTAATTGACAACTGGTTGTTGCCATTCTCAGAAGCGAGAGTGCCTACACAGTGACACTTCTGGGAATGGGGCTTAACAATCCTTGTGTCCAGCTGCTGACAAGAGATGGGAGGCTCCTGCTGTAGCCGGTTGTCCTACAGCCAGACACAGAATCGTGTTCCTAAGGGCCTGTTCACATCACCGTCGCTCAGCTTCCGTTTCCCTCACTTTTGAACTCAATAATTTCCGTTTGTCGCCGTTGTGACAGAGTTTCTTTGCTTTGGACGGAATCAATAGCGCAGTCGACTACGCTATTGATTCCGTCGAAACGACGGAACACTACCACAACGCAAACCATTAGCTAGGTTTTCGTCACCATTGAGTTCAATGGTGAGGGAAACGGAAGCTGAGGTTTGTTTGCCTTTCCGCTGAGGGGTTAACCCAACGGAAACCTCCGATGGAACCCCTCAGCGCAAAGCGATGGTGATGTGAACACAGCCTTAAACAACATTGCTTATCAAACTGTGAGGTGCAGCTGGTAAGGAAGTTCTGACAGAAGTGAATATTTGATGCCTTTCTACGGTTGTAGCAATCTCTGGTTTAGCAACATAATTAACTCCCTTTGGGCTTTTTTTTTATTATTCTACTGGGTTTTGGAAACAAAATGTAGACAAATTAAGGTAATTTATAAACATTTTGGCATGAATTAGACCAATGTTGAGGCACAGGCATCACCATGTTCTATCTAGCTGATGAGGTCCCAGTAGATGATTGAGAAGCCGTGAGCTAGAGAGTTTGTATGCTTGTGTGGCACTATTTACATTTTGCCGTTCTGCATTTTCCTACATGGTTTTCTTGTTTTTTTTTGTACAGACGATTGTTTTAAGCTTACTCATGAGGTCGATTGGAAACAAGAACACCATTCTACTTGGCCTTGGATTTCAGATATTGCAGTTGGCTTGGTATGGGTTTGGATCAGAACCTTGGTAAGGACATCATTTTTCATCACTTATAATGGAGAATGTGCCGTCAGACACTTGTTTTCCACTGATTGCAGGGAAAGTCTTTCAGCACTTTTTGTTCTGAGCTCACAATCTGTTAATACAAATAAAGCACATCCTGAAACTAGAGAAGGTAGGGGGTGAGCTGACATGCTGATTAGACAAACAGGTTCCCTCCACAGTTCTGCTCGAGGCTCTTCTGAGGCACATTGATAGAGAATAAATAAAAATGTATTCATGGAGCCAGCTTGTGTACTCCTGCTGTCTTTGTCGACTAGATTATTCTTTTGAAAAGTGCTGGTTACATGAATATGCGTGTGTGTATATAGGTTTCTGGCTAAGTTCACCTTACCGTAAGTATACGTTTACCTCTCTTCCGTCAGAGGAAGAGAGCATCGAAAGATTAAACGGAAAGAAACGGTTCCGTTTAAATTACCTGATTTCAATGGCAATCCTTTTGTTTCAGTTGCTTTACGTTTGTCTCCGTTCGCTAGGTTTCCGCTATTTTTGAAAGGAAATCAAAGTGCAGAACTGCGGAAACCTAGGAAACGGAGACAAACGGAAAGTCACTGAAACAAAATAATTACCATTGAAATCAATGGTAATTCTAACGGAACCGTTGTTTTCCATTTAATTTTTCGATTCTCTCTTCGTCTGACGGAAGAGAGGTAAACGTATATTAACAGTAGTGTTAAAGAAGCCTTAGCAATAACTTGCATTGCTTTGCAAAATAAAAGTATACGCGGCGCCCACTAAAAGCAGCTTATGCTGACTCCGCAGTGCTGGGATCAGAGGTTGGGAGTGCCATCGTTTACACTGCTCAACTTGCCCTTATAGGTAATTTACCTAGAGTTTGTGTGAACCAGACAAGCCTTTTAAATTAATGAATTGTTAAACGAGGGACATGTTTAATTTGATCCATGGTGAGCTTGGCTGGGATTTACTGCATATAGTAATGATTTTTTCATACCTACTGTCCACTACTGTAATTTTCCACAGCAGCCAAATGTGCTGTTGTAGTGAACAGGATTGTGTGTTTGTGGATGGGCAGCTGTGATTGATGGACAAGATCACAGAACCGCTAATCCCAGTATTTTCAAAAGATGAGCTGTCTTACTGTACACCCTTGTAAAAGAGAAGTTATACTTGAAGGAAATGATTTGATTACCTTTGTAACCGTTTTCTTTATGCGGTCACTTGCAGGATGATGTGGGCTGCAGGAGCTGTTGCTGCTATGTCCAGCATTACATTTCCTGCCGTTAGTGCTTTGGTTTCTCGCACTGCAGATGCAGACCAGCAAGGTAGGTTGGCAGAAATGATTGTAGTACTGATTGTGTGTATGTCAGAGTTAAAGGGGTGTTCCCAGAATGGACTTTTATCACCTATTCACAGGATAGGCGATAATTGTTGATCGCTAGGGGCTCCACCGCTGGGACCCCCAACAATCAATAGAACGGGGTCCTGCTTACTGCACCCCTCTCCTTACTGCACCCCCAGTAGTAATTAGGAGCTTGAATGGAGTGGTGGTTGAGCATGCGCCCGCCGCTCTATTAAATGTCTATGGCTATGACTGAAACAGCCAAGCGATGTATTCGACTGTTTCCGTCATTCCCATAGACATTGAATGGAGAAGCAGCGTGCATGCTTGACCGCCACTCCATCCAATGACCTTTTCACTGCTGTTGAGCTGTGAAAAGGAGCGGGTGCAGGGTGGTTTGGGTCCCCCATTCTCTCAATCAGCAGGTCCCCCAGAAATAAGATAATTATCACCTAAAATATAGATGATAGTTGTCCATTCTGGGAATACCCCTTCAATGTAAGGCCCCATGCACGCGATCGTAGAATTCATCCGTAATTACGGTCCGATTCACTTCTATTGCCCATGGACACCTTCCCGTATATCTACGGGAAGGTGTTTGTGCCACAAAGAAGGCTCTGAAAAAGATAGGACATGTCTTATTTTTTTCTATTTACGGACCGTGCTCCCATACTATATATGGGAGCATGGCCCGCAAATGCGTGTGGCTGTTCGCAGCTGTCCGTGCCGTTAATCTCGGAAAGTGATTACGGGCAAGTTGTGCGCAGGGGGCCTTAGGCCCTGTCCACACGGATATTTTTTTTTATGCGGTTTATGCCACAGAAACAGTGGGAAAAAACTGCCAAAGTTGCCTCCTATTGCTTTCAACGG
The DNA here is from genome assembly GCF_050947455.1 of Rhinoderma darwinii. Lineage (NCBI taxonomy): Eukaryota > Metazoa > Chordata > Amphibia > Anura > Rhinodermatidae > Rhinoderma > Rhinoderma darwinii. Next base: position 9,730 of record NW_027463888.1, read on the forward strand.
GAGGTGGAGGCGGTTTTGTCCCGTCCGCCTTAAAAACCATATTGAAATCAATGGGAGATCGAAAAAAAACTGCTGTAAACGGCCGCAGAGTTTGTTTTTTTACGCGTTTTACTCCAAAAACTCTTTTTTTTTTTCTTTGCCTGTTGAAGAAAGAGGTTAAAAAAAAATGGCAAAATTTGCGGCAAAAAACACTTGTGCAAAACCACCTCAAACATACCGGAGCTGATTTTTCCTTAGTGTGTATTCAGACGATGTGGTTTAGGTTCTTTTAAAATCTTATGCATTTTTACAATAATTTGACGAGAGATTTGAGAAATTTATTATGTGGTTGCGTTTTTTTTTCAGGTGAAACACGTTAAATAAATGTATTTCACTTGTAAAAGCTGCAACAAACGCATTAAATCCTTATTTTTTTATTTTTTTTTGTGGTTTCATACGCAGCTCAACCGCAGCGTCAGTTTACATCTTAATACATTTATACCTGTGATATTTCCTTATAGATACCACATTACTGTTTGGATAGCATGGTTTATAATCATATGTATGCACAGAAGGCTGAGTGAATAATGAGCTTCTTGATTAATGTACGGGAGTTTGGTACTGTATGACAGATGTACGGTGCTGTGCGACACAGTAGTCTGGGGTTGCATAGATTCAGGTGTCTTGAGCTGCGCAGTACCACAACTCCTCTGGTACATCCTCAGTTTATTTTCTCTATGCTGGAGTCTTTCCCCACAATGTTTTACCCTCCTTGGTTACGTTGTGAACTATAAGGGTTTCCTAACCATCAGACACCCAACAGTGGGAACTGCCACCTGGGAACCTCACTGATGCCAATAGCAGTTTCTTGCAGTATATTTGAAGGGCTAGTCCACACATAACGGAATTGCTGCAGAAAATTTCTGCAGCATTTCCGTTCACACTTGCAGACATTACGCTGCGGAAAAACCGCACCAATTCCTGTGTTTTTTACTGCAGAAAATGGTGCGGATTTTGCTGCGTTTTTTTCAAGTCTGTGAGATGGTGATATCTTCTCTGAAAAACGCAGCAATTCAGTCCATCTCCGCAGCAGGAATTGACATGCTGCAGAACGAAAAATATGCACTGCAGGTGAATTTCTGGTCTGAAATTGTATGCAGCGTGTGGGTGAGATTGGTTAAATCTCATCCACTTTGCTGCTACTGTATTCTGTGTATTTTCCATCCGCAATTCCGGGCGGAAAATACGCAGAAATTACGTTTTGTGTGGACAAGCCCTAACATGTACACACGATTACCACTCCACCATAATGAACGGGAGATGGAAGCCACTGACAACCCCACCATTTATGACATGTCAGATTGACAACTCCTAAAGTTATGACTGGATTAACTGGTTGCCGACACAGGACGAGTATGCTCGTCCTGAGCGGCGAGCACTTCGCGCATTAGGACGAGCATACTCGTCCTGTGTGACAGCAGTCTCTGCCGTATCTGTGTGTGCGATCGAGAGCGGGGCAACGGCTGTAATACACAGCCACGGCCCCGCTCTGACAGCGGAGAGGAGAGAAACATCTTATCTCCACTGTTAACCCTTTGAACGCCGCGATGAAAGCAGATCGCGGCGTTCAAAGAGGGGGGACTGCACATTGATCGCGTCACAGAAAATAACTGTGACGCGATCAAAGCCCACAACTCATATGGCCAGACAGCCCAGGGTCCAGTGAAGGACCCCAGGGCTGTCTGAACATATTTCCTGTTGTTAGGGCATACTGAGGTATGCCCTAACAACTGCCTGTGTACAATCAGTACACAGGCTGATGTACTGGCATATAGTTACAAAATCAAAATGATAAATCCCTTTTATGGGATTAAAAAGTTAAATGAATGTAAAAAAAAAATAATGGTAAATAAATAAATAAAAAGTAAATAAAATACACACACACATTTTTTATAATAAATCAACTTTTTAAAATATAAGTCCCAAAACATGAAATAATATAGACATATTTGGTATCGCCACGACCGTAACAACCTGTACAACAAATGTATAACATTATTTATGATCGGTGTATGGTGTAAAAAAAAATATATTAAAACTGCTGCGCAACTGCTTTTTTTTCTGCATTTTAATCGAATTAAAAATGTATAGAAATTAAACGACAATGTATTTGTACCAAAAAATGGTGCCTACATAAAGTACAACTCGTCCCGCAAAAAACAAAGTCTCATACAACTACGTCGTACAAAAAATAAAAGCGTTATGAGCGTCGGGATGCAAAGAGGGAAATGTAAAAAAAATTGCTCTGTCCTCAAGGCCAAAATTGGCCGTGTCCTTAAGGGGTTAAGCAATTCCAAAATTAAATCGCTTTGGACTGTTTTGACCTGACGTTGTAACCACAGGATTTTTCGCTTTAAACAGGTTCTGGATTAACCTTCGATAAAACCTGCCGGTATAAAGCCATTCATGCAAACAGTGTTTTAATGCAAAAAGTCTGCTATTATTTCCTGGTTTTGTAACCACAAACTTTAGCCATTAATGTCCGAGCAACTCTCATTGTTATGACATCCCCTTTAAATGGAACCCTCAATAGAGATTTATGGGATTCCCTACAGATGGGAGCCTGTTAAAGAGGCTCTGTCACCAGACTTTGCAACCCCTATCTGCTATTGCAGCAGATAGGCGCTGCAATGTAGATTACAGTAACGTTTTTATTTTAAAAAAACGAGCATTTTTGGCCAAGTTATGACCATTTTTGTAGTTATGCAAATGAGGCTTGCAAAAGTCCAAGTGGGTGTGTTTAAAAGTAAAAGTCCAAGTGGGCGTGTATTATGTGCGTACATCGGGGCGTTTTTAATACTTTCACTAGCTGGGCGCTCTGATGAGAAGTAACATCCTCTTCTCTTCAGAACGCCCAGCTTCTGACAGTGCAGATCTGTGACGTCACTCACAGGTCCTCCATCGTGACGGCCACATCGGCACCAGAGGCTACAGTTGATTCTGCAGCAGCATCAGCGTTTGCAGGTAAGTCGATCTTACCTGCAAACGCTGATGCTGCTGCAGAATCAACTGTAGCCTCTGGTGCCGATGTGGCCGTCACGATGCAGGACCTGTGAGTGACGTCACAGATCTGCACTGTCAGAAGCTGGGCGTTCTGAAGAGAAGAGGATGTTACTTCTCTTCAGAGCGCCCAGCTAGTGAAAGTATTAAAAACGCCCCGATGTACGCACATAATACACGCCCACTTGGACTTTTACTTTTAAACACACCCACTTGGACTTTTGCAAGCCTCATTTGCATAACTACAAAAATGGTCATAACTTGGCCAAAAATGCTCGTTTTTTTTAAATAAAAACGTTACTGTAATCTACATTGCAGCGCCTATCTGCTGCAATAGCAGATAGGGGTTGCAAAATCTGGTGACAGAGCCTCTTTAAAGTGGATGAAGCAGAAAATAATATATTTTTTCTCGGATGGTTAAATTGCAAATAATAATAATATTAGAATAAAATATTCTTAATGCAAGTTTTTTTTTGTTTTTTTTTAACTTTTGCAGGTGTTGTCCAGGGAATGATCACAGGAATTCGGGGATTATGTAACGGACTCGGACCTGCTCTGTATGGTTTCATATTTTACATTTTTCATGTGGAACTGAATGAAAACCCTATAGGAGAATCAGAGCCGAGGGACAGGGTGACTACATCACATTCGCAACAGGTAAATACATTGAAACGTAAATACAGATTACTATAATTTTCTAAGAAAATCTTTTTTTGTTGCCATGTATATGTTATAAAAGCTATTTCAGCACTTCATAACCTTATATTTACAGTTGTGTTATTTTAAATGGACACTAACTTGTCAAGCAAATTATGCTGATCTAATCGTATACAAAACTGCAAAATAATGCAGAATACAAGTCAAATAATGGCCAGAACATAGTGTTATTCCTTATGTACACGCATATGACCGCTTATTCTGAAACGTTGGCTACACTTTAAGGGTATGTGCACACGGTAACTGGCTTTTACGTCTGAAATTACAGACTGTTTTCAGGAGAAAACAGCTCCGTCGTTTCAGACGTAAATGGTCCTCCTCGCATTTTGCGAGGCGTCATTGAAGGCCATAATTTTGAGCTGTTCATTGAATTCAATGAAAAACGGCTCAAATTACGTTACAAAGAAGCGTCCTGCACTTCTTTGACGAGGCAGTAATTTTACGCGTCGTCGTTTGACAGCTGTCAAACGACGACGCGTAAATGACAGGTCGTCGGCACAGTACGTCGGCAAACCCATTCAAATGAATGGGCAGATGTTTGCCGACGTATTGGAGCCGTATTTTCAGACGTAAAACGAGGCATAATACGCCTCATTTACGTCTCAAAATAGGTCGTGTGAACCCAGCCTAAGGACTATTCTGACAACACCATTTTCTGACAGGTCTGCTCATTTTACTTTCAGCCATGTTTTTAGGCGCCCTGCTGCTCTGGTTATTAGATTATATTTCAAGGCTGATGATAACTTTAAAGGGAACCTGTCATAAGCGTTTCATCTATTAAACCTGCAATACCTGGTGGAAGTGTGTGTGAAAACTTTATGTAACCTATAATTATCTTCTATGTCGGCTCTGTAGCTTTAGTATTCAGTTTTAGTGTTCCTGCGCCGTATGCTAATAAGCATGAGTCATATCTTCGTTTGAAAAGAGTGATATCTTCATTCCTCAAGCCTTTCCGAGTTAACTCCGCCTCCATAGTTTTGATTGACCGATCCTCGCCTCCCCCTAGCACACATGAAATCCTGTGCTTGCGCATCGATGTTCTGGTGCATGCGCACAACGGAACACCATAGCGGTGCATGCGCAGTAACTAACTTTGAGGCCCGGACGAAGCAGGGAGGGATGTCGGACCATACATGACGGGCACATGCGTGTGATCTTAGACGAGATTTTGACATTTTTGGTGGTGGGCAGGCATAAGAAGAGGAACAAACGAGACTGCCGGATTTTTACCATAAAATTCGCAAAATGTTTGCAGCCCGTTATTTACGGTCGCTGGAGGAGTTTAGGAGAGGGGATAACGGCAATGAACTTTTAACAGCAGGGGTGAGTAGAGTTCAATAGGTGAAAATGTTGGTGAAAGGTTCCCTTTAAGGCTAGATTCTCACATGCACTTTTTTGAGCCAGACACAGGAGTGGATATAAAAGAGAAGTTTAAGTCCTTCCTTTATATTATTCCCTATACTATTTTGTATCCACTCCTGATTTTGATGGACGTGTGTCTGTTGAGTGTAATAAATAATCCAGTTATTACTGAGGGTATGTTCACACACACTAATTACGGACGTAATTCGGGCGTTTTTGCCCCGAATTACGTCCGAAAAATGCGCCTCGATAGCGTTGACAAACATCTGCCCATTGAAAGCAATGGGCTGACGTTTGTCTGTTCACACGAGGCGTATATTTACGCGCCGCTGTCAAATTACGGCACGTAAATAGACGCCCCCGTCAAAGAAGTGACCTGTCACTTCTTGGGGCGTAATAGGAGTCGTTATTCATTGACTACAATGAAAAGCAGCGCCAATTACATCCGTAATGGATGCGGCGTTCAAGCGCCTGCACATGCCGTTACGGCTGAAATTACGGGGATGTTTTCTCCTGAAAACATCCCCGTAATTTCAGCCGTTACGTACGCTGCCGTGTGAACATACCCTTATGCGGTCCCTGTTTTTCGGTTGAAGGGGTCTTGAAAACCAGAGCAGCTTGAGTACAGTTTTTTTTTTTTTATTTTATTTGTTACGGGCACGTGATAAGACTGTAAAAGTACTGTATTCAATTTCTGACAGTCCTCAATAAAATTTCACTCTGTTTCTGTACAGAATTCTATCATCCCTGGACCTCCATTTCTGTTTGGAGCCTGCTCTGTGCTTCTTGCTCTGCTTGTAGCTTTGTTTATTCCGGAACACACCAATCTGAACGCTCGCAGCAGCAACTGGAAAAAACATGGAGCAGGGCACAGCCATCCCCATAGTCCTCCGGCACCTGGGGAGGGCAAAGAACCTCTTTTGCAGGACACAAATGTATGACAAATGCCTAAAAGACAAGGCTTCTGCCGCTCACGTAGTTGCATTCCACTCAGTTATGACCTGAGGCACCTGCCGGACCAATTTGTATTTGTCTGAACGGAAAGGTCAACCAAGAGTCCTCTCCACTCACAGGACTAACCACCGGCCCAACGTGACTATCCTGCGTTCTCAATTCAAGCAGGGCCAAATCTTCATCCTTTTCTACTTACAACCAGATTGCCGAAGAGTCCGGATATAAATCTATTCTATCTTCTGAGTGCCAGGTTGTTGTAATTGAAAAAAAACTAATCTGTATGTACAGATGTAAATGGTACAGCAGGTGAACCTGCTGGTATGGCACATGCCATGTGCTAGCTTAAGAGGCTCTCAAGTCATTTTACTGGGGAACCATGCCAACATAAGGGATAATAGCTGTGTGGCTGCATGGTGATCATGACACAAGTTCCTTGAGGGGGCAGACAGCCCTAATGGGCCACATCGCTAGTATTAAAGCTACTAGCTCTTGTTTGTACATGGTTCTTCAGTGAAGTAGTGTAACTTTATGTTCTCTCTAGCAATTATTTTTATTTTTTTTAAGACCGCCAAAGTACATGCATCTTACTTTGCTTACTCCATTTCGATAGTTTGTTTGCTATTCTGATGCCGTTGCGAGCATCACCACCCCCCCCCCCCCCAGCCCATTGTAAAGGTAGGTCATTAGAGCAGATCTCACATGATTACAAAATGACACCACTTAAAAGTGATAGTGAAGCTGGTTCTACCAGTCTGGTAGCTCTGCTTGTCCTGGCACAATTTTGGAATCTAATTAAATGCTGTTAAACAACTAGTTTTGCTGTGTAAACCACTTAGCCTTAACTGAAGCTCATGAACTTATTAGCAGAAAAATACTGTTGTAATGTTTGAGAGAAGGCAAACGTGTGACGCTCTTAATTCAGCAACAGCTGGCAAACAATGCAGCGGGTGCTTTCTAGCGAATAAAGGGTAAAACAATGGAAATGTTGATGCTTTGAGCATTCAATTAATATGTATTTAGACCCCATGCACCCGACCGTGCACTATTTTTGCTCACATTAATACGTATAGGAGCACAGTCCGTAAATGCGAAAAATAGGACATGTCCTATTTTTTTGCAGCTCATTTCTACCACTCGGACACACACCCGTAAATATACGGGAAGGTGTCCGTGGCCAATAGAAATTAATTTGTCAGTCTTTGAAAACTACAGTTGTGTGCATGGGACCTTATAGGTGAACACTTGGGAAGTCTGTTCACTGCTTCATCTTGTCTTATGGCAAGATAAGAATTAAATGTTAGGTAAGATGGATTATGGATCATGACAATGGAAGGCGTTTCTTATGTACTTATGATATCACAATATTGGCTTTCAACAATGCAGCTGCTGTTTTCATCTGTTAATTCACCTGGATATGTGTTGGTTTACTTGTAAAGAAATCTAAAATTCTGACTGGACACAGTCTCCTCCTTGGTTTGTGCGTTCAAATTAGGGCTGCGCTGCTGAACAGGATCACATCCATTTTTGTGCTCAGTCACTGTTTCAGATAATGTTGAGTAACTTGCCAAATGTTATATTGTTTCTATTTCAACTCTTGCCATTTATACTTAATCTGTTTAACATTCTGTTGGCTTTAATTTACAGGATCTTCACACCTCACTGTAGCCCGCCTCTCAGTCAGTGTCTGTATCCAACGTGCTCTATTGTGGGAGATGTACAGGATGATTAGCCAAGTACAAGATAAAATAAAATGTTTGCAGTTACTCAACATTGTATTTAGAATGAAGCGAAATAATGCTATATGGCAAAGATTTCAAGCCTTCGCTGTGGATTCATTACATCCAAGAGTTAATTTTCATTTAGTCATTCAATTAACTTCTGGTTTAGGCCTTATTCACACGAGCCTCTGCAAAAAAGGGGAGTTTTTCATCAGTGTGATGTGCAGTGAAAGAAGCTGGGCTGGAACAATGAGAAGTGTATGACGCGGATTGGTCACTGATTGGTCAGCCTCATACACTCCTCTGTACAACGCCCAGTTGGTAAAGTAAAAACACGCCCAGTTGTCTATTAAGAAAGTAATTAGCATAAATCTAAAATTGCTCATAACTTGCTCAAAAATTATTGTTTTTCAAAATAAAAACCACAGCTGTTACCTACATTACAGCGCCGATCAGATTATGTAGGAGATAGGGCACTTATAATCTGGTGACAGAGCCTCTTTAAGCGGATGTTGCACTGACGAGAAATATGTTTTGTGTGAATAAGGCCTAAGTGGCAGTATGATGTTATACTGCGTTACTTCTCTTGCTGTGCCATCCAGGGAGCTGCTGCTAGAAGATAAGATGGCTTTGTGTAAAGTTATATGAAATAAACAGAGCATGGTGATTTTTATTGGTTCCTGGGAGCAGAGGCCAGGACCAAGGACAACGTTTTTTTACAAGCACATTAATGGATAATGTTTTGCAAAACGTATCTTCCAGGTATCCACAATGTTAATATATATATATATATATATATATATATATATACATAGAAAAAATCGAGCAAAGAAGCAGCACTCAATAGCAAAAAATGAAATTTATTCACCCAACACAGCAACGTTTCACTTCCTCCATGGAAGCATTTTCAAGCTTGAAAATGCTTCCATGGAGGAAGTGAAACGTTGCTGTGTTGGGTGAATAAATTTCATTTTTTGCTATTGAGTGCTGCTTCTTTGCTCGATTTTTTTCCATATACCTTACTGGGAGAACGTCACTCCCTGTTATTTGAAGCTTAGCACCAGCTGTTTTTGTTTTTTTGCACAGTGCTGCTCCTATTATATGTTTGTTTCTATATATACACATATATATATATATATATATATATATATATATATATATAGAGCGCTATCTATCCAGTCCAAAAACGATTGAACACAGCACTCCAACACCGCTAAATATTAGGCCATGTGCACGTTACCAGAGGATGAATCGATTCCCCCAACAAATTTGTAGAAAAAAAAAACATAGGGCAAAGGAACGGCACCAGGACTTCAATGAAGATGAAAAATGGTTGCTTTATTCACCTCAAGTGAACAACATTTCGGTTCAAGACAGAACCTTTCTTAAGCTCTGAGCTTGAGAAAGGCCCATGGGGACTGCTAAAACATTGCACTGTCGTATGGGTGAATAAAACCTTCTTTCACTGAATTGGAACCTGTGTTGTGCTGCCTATTCTTTTGGAAATATCTATCTATTATATATAGATAGATAGATAGATCTGTATAAATAATAGTCATGGGCCCCTTTAAACCGTATTTCATTTATTCATTCACTGAATCGGCACTGAACCTCCCAGAACAGAAAACACTTACAGATCTGGCTCCCCTTTCATATAGTAATGCAGTTGATTGTGCAGCAAAAAAGGCTAAAATATGATAAACAATCAGGATTTTATTCTTCCTCAGACCGTTCCCTTTATATATTGTACCACTATCTGTTGGATGTTTTAATCTCCGAAACTTGAATATGCAGCTCTGTTCCTGCAGCTTGGCACATTGAGACTGTACATTTGTTTGTGGCCTTTTTTTTTCTTTTTTTTTTTTTTTTATATACTCTCCAGAATGCCAGAAGCTGGCAGGTCATTCATATGCTGGCACTTGATATGTTTAAAGAGAAGACCTTTTATGATGAAGACGCTCCAAAAAATAAAAAAATACCGCTTTATAAAATAACTGATGTGAATTTATCTTCTATAATTTGTGTATATTTTTGCTTGGTTATTTAAAGTGTTTTCTTTGTACAGTACAAAGTGTTGTATAATTTAATAGAATCACTTTTGTTTGGCTTGATACTTTGAACATTTCTCATTGGCGAAGATCTGAATGATGTACGTTTATGAATAAACCTAAATATTTTTATATTGAACTTTGGAATATACTTAATTATAGCTGGAACTCTTGCACCTATTACCAGAGCTGTAAATGTTTTCTGCTAAGTAATCAACTCATTACTCAGTGTTGCATGTTCCAGTTATTAAATCTCCTTTCTTAGTGAATGTGCTCACATTTAGGGTAAATTAACACATAGATTAAATACTGCTGATTTTCCGCAACGGATTCTGTTGTGGAAAATCCGCAACATAATACAGTAGCAGCAAAGTGGATGAGATTTGAACAAATCTCATTCACACGCTGTGTAAATGAGCAGAAAAGGACGCTCAAATTGACCCTAGGGATTTTTTTAAATCCGCAGCATGTTCGTTGTATTTGCGTAATCGCCGCATTTTTGTTCTGAGTTTTCCCCATTGAATTCAATGGGGAGGAAAAAACAGCAAAAAAAATAGCAGATGTTGTGATTTTTGCTTCAGGAAAGCTGCGATTCCAAACAAAAAAACGCAAAAATAAAACTTATAATTACCTAGAATTCTGTTCTTCGTTCTGTCCAGCCTCCTGGGATGACGTTTGAACCCATGTGACCGCTGCAGCCAGTCACAATTTATCGTCCGGAATTGCCTGTGGTGCCCAGGATGAATAGGCTGTGTGCTTTTACGCAGCATATCCGGCCTGTGAACATAGCGTATGCTAGATCTGGTAAACATGTTCTTTGTTACCAAGCAGCTACACTTTTAGTCCTTTTACAGGTTTGGACAAGTACAAACAAGGAAAGACTGGTCAGATGATTTTTAAAGAGTATTTGCACTTTTGATCGGTGGGAGTCCGGGTGCTAGAACCACTATTGTCGCTGAAACTACGGAGAGCAAACGTTCAGGTTCTAAACTCTTCGCCTTCGCATACAGTAGCATAAGATCACCAGTTACTCATACCACCTCATCTATTCCAGGATCATCCAGGTTTTCTAAGGCACTGTTCACATTTGTGTCCATGGTGGATCTGTTCTGATCAGTTAATGATGAATCTGTTTGTGTTTTTTTATTCTATTGGAAATATGACTTACCCATTACAAGCCATCAGGTATGAGTGTTTTTTTTTTTCCTGAATACAATGCAATATTTAGCTATGCCACTTTAAGGGTATGTTCATATGGCCTATTTTCAGGCTGAAAAATGGGAAGCAGAACGCCTCCAAACATCTGCCCGTTGATATCAATACGAAAAATTGTGTTCTGTTCCGACGGGGCATTTTTTATTTCCAAATGGCCGCGTAAAAAATACGCGAAAAAGTGCATATCACTTCTTATGCCGTTTTTGGGGCTGTTTTTCATCGATTCCATTGAAAAACGGCTCCAAAAAGCACGTAAAAAATGTGAGTTGCTAAAAAAAAAAGTCAGAAAATCAGGAGCTGTTTTCGATTAGACACAGCCCCGTATTTTCGGACGTTTTTGTTTTGTGTGTGCACATACCCTGATCGTCAAAAAGCAACGATGGAAAATAACTATTGGAGATATGAACAGAGCCTTATCCACCTCAGTAAGGTGCAGCAACCTACCATTTTATGTCCTCAAACCTGTTCCAAGAAAATGTTGTCTATATCAGCCAATTCCCCCTGTAGGTTCAAAAGTAATAGGGGAAGAATAGGAAATTTTGACTGCAAAAGAGATTGGAATGAGGGTCTTGTGGATGCTGTTAAGCAGCATTTTCTTTGGCACTTTTTTTTTTGCTCAAGTAAGGTTAGATGCTAGTTAAAAGTTTTAGTATTATTTTTACATTATTTAAAATGCAGAACAAAAACCTTTATATGATTCTAGCCTGTGGGTTTCCTTGGAAACTAGGCTGTCCCCCTCTAAAATACTGCATAACGTTCATAAGCGTATGTCGCATCCATCCAATAATCAGAATAATACACAATAATCTTCAACGCTGGGGCCAGTAGAGGTATCACCCACAATCATGCTCAAGAGATACTGGTTCTCATTAAACCCTTCCTACCATGGCCGTATTTAGTTTCTTCCTCCCCTTATTGCAAGTGCGGTCACTTTTTAAATTTCCGTCAACATATGGGCATGTTTTTTTGCAGGAGAGTCATAGTTTTGTTGTACCATATAAAATAGTGCTTTGACCATTAAAGCTTACAGCAAGCAAGGAGAGGAAATGAGCCCAGCGGAACCCGACATTCAATCCAGTGACTAAACAAACGCGGAAAAGGGAAGCTATGAGACACCCCAAAATACCAAAGAATTTAGATTATTCTGGGACAAGATTCTCTGAAACCTGGGATCGATCCAAGGACCTTTAGTCTATTGCTCTCCCAACTGAGCTATTTCGGCTTACACAGTATAAGATCTTGATATTTTTCGCGACTCCGGATCTTTACAGGCTGTCCTACTTTATCACTTTTGGACGGATAAAGAGTTGTATACTGCAACAGTGTATAGTATTCTAAAGGACAACTGTTATTTCACTGCTCGGTTTCACAAACCACCTAGTGAAAAATATTTAATAATGTAGATCGCAACATAATGTAAAATCATAACACTTTAATAAAAAGGGAGCTTTACTTACACTCAGTAATTGTAGATTAAGATAGTGATTTGACCATTAAAGCTTGCAGCAAGCAAGGAGAGGAAATGAGCCAAGCGGAACCTGACATAAAGCCCTGGGGGAATCTAGTGGCTAAACATCCGGGGAGAATGGAAGCTATGAGACACCCCAAAATCCCAAACAATTTAGATTATTCTGGGACACGATTCTTAGTTATAAGAAAAGTAGTACCTGCCGAAACCCGGGATCGATCGAGACCTTTAGTCTAACGCCCTACCAACTGAGCTATTTCGGCTTACTCTATATAAGATCTTGATATTGTCTGTGACTCCGGATCTTTACAGGCTGTCCTTTCTCACTTTTGGATGGATAAAGAGTTGTGTACTGCAACAGTGTATAGTATTCTAAGGGAGAAATTTTATTTCACTGCTCAGTTTCAGAAAGCACCCAGTGCAAAATTGTCAATAATATAAATGTAAAGCGCAACATAATGTAAAATCGTAACACTTTAATAAAAAGGAAGCTTTTGTTACACTCAGAAATTGTAGATTAAAATAGTGCTTTGATCATTAAAACTTACAGCAAGCAAGGAGAGGAAATGATCCCAGTGGAACCCGACATTCAGCCATGGGGGAATCTAGTGGTTAAACATCCTGGAGATGGGAAGTTATGAGAAACCCCAAAATCCTAAATAATTTAGATTATTCCGGGACACGATTCTTAGTTATAAAAAAAGAAGTACCTGTCGAAACACGGGATCAAACCGGGGACCTCTAGATATTCAGTCTAACACTCTCCCAACTGAGCTATTTTGACTTATGCACTTTAAGTTCTTGATATGTTTTTCGACTCCGGATCTTTACAGGCTGTCCTTTCTCACTTTTGGATGGATAAAGAGTTGTATACTGCAACAGTGTAAATGTATGCCGCAACATAATGTAAAATCGTAACACTTTAATAAAAAGGGAGCTTTTGTTACAATCAGAAATTGTAGATTAAAATAATACTTTGACCATTAAAACTTACAGCAAGCAAGGAGAGGAAATGTGTTCAGCGGAACGTGACATTCAGCCCTGGGGAATCCAGTGACTAACAGTGACTAAACATCCGGGGAGAAGGGAAGATTTGAGACACCCCAAAATCCCAAAGAATTTAGATTTTTCTGGGACACGATTCTTAGTTATAAGAAAAGTAACACCTGCGAAAACCCGGGATTGAACCAGGGACCTTTAGATCTTCAGTCTAACGCTCTCCCAACTGAGATATTTCGGCTTAAGCACTTTAAGATCTTGATATTTTCTGCGACTCCGGATCTTTACAGGCTGTCCTTTCTCACTTTTGGATGGATAAAGAGTTGTCGCAACATAATGTAAAATCGTAACACTTTAATAAAAAGGGAGCTTTTGTTACAATCAGAAATTGTAGGTTAAAATAGTACTTTGACCATTAAAACTTACAGCAAGCAAGGAGAGGAAATGTTCTCAGCGGAACCCGACATTCAGCCCTGGGGAATCCAGTGACTAAACATCCGGGGAGAAGGGAAGCTTTGAGACACCCCAAAATCCCAAAGAATTTAGATTATTCTGGGACACGATTCTTAGTTATAAGAAAAGTAGTACCTGCCGAAACCCGGGATCGAACCAGGGACCTTTAGATCTTCAGTCTAACGCTCTCCCAACTGAGCTATTTCGGCTTACGCACTTTAAGATCTTGATATTTTTTGCGACTCCGGATCTTTACAGGCTGTCCTTTCTCACTTTTGGATGGATAAAGAGTTGCCGCAACATAATGTAAAATCGTAACACTTTAATAAAAAGGAAGCTTTTGTTACAATCAGAAATTGTAGATTAAAATAGTACTTTGACCATTAAAACTTACAGCAAGCAAGGAGAGGAAATGTGCTCAGCGGAACCCGACATTCAGCCCTGGGGAATCCAGTGACTAAACATCCGGGGAGAAGGGAAGCTTTGAGACACCCCAAAATCCCAAAGAATTTAGATTATTCTGGGACACGATTCTTAGTTATAAGAAAAATAGTACCTGCCGAAACCGAACCAGGGACCTTAAGATCTTCAGTCTAACGCTCTCCCAACTGAGCTATTTCGGCTTACGCACTTAAAGATCTTGATATTTTTTGCGACTCCGGATCTTTACAGGCTGTCCTTTCTCACTTTTGGATGGATAAAGAGTTATATACTGCAACAGTGTAATTGTATGCCGCAACATAATGTAAAATCGTAACACTTTAATAAAAAGGGAGCTTTTGTTACATTCAGAAATTGTAGATTAAAATAGTACTTTGACCATTAAAACTTACAGCAAGCAAGGAGAGGAAATGTGCTCAGCGGAACCCGACATTCAGCCCTGGGGAATTCAGTGACTAAACATCCGGGGAGAAGGGAAGCTTTGAGACACCCCAAAATCCCAAAGAATTTAGATTTTTCTGGGACACGATTCTTAGTTATAAGTAAAATAGTAACTGCCGAAACCCGGGACCTTTAGATCTTCAGTCTAACGCTCTCCCAACTGAGCTATTTCGGCTTACGCACTTTAAGATCTTGATATTTTTTGCGACTCCGGATCTTTACAGGCTGTCCTTTCTCACTTTTGGATGGATAAAGAGTTGCCGCAACATAATGTAAAATCGTAACACTTTAATAAAAAGGAAGCTTTTGTTACAATCAGAAATTGTAGATTAAAATAGTACTTTGACCATTAAAACTTACAGCAAGCAAGGAGAGGAAATGTGCTCAGCGGAACCCGACATTCAGCCCTGGGGAATCCAGTGACTAAACATCCGGGGAGAAGGGAAGCTTTGATACACCCCAAAATTTCAAAGAATTTAGATTTTTCTGGGACACGATTCTTAGTTATTAGAAAAGTAGTACCTGCCGAAACCCGGGATCGAACCAGGGACCTTTAGATCTTCAGTCTAACGCTCTCCCATCTGAGCTATTTCGGCTTATGCACTTTAAGATTTTGATATTTTCTGCGACTCCGGATCTTTACAGGCTGTCCTTTCTCACTTTTGGATGGATAAAGAGTTGTCGCAACATAATGTAAAATCGTAACACTTTAATAAAAAGGGAGCTTTTGTTACAATCAGAAATTGTAGATTAAAATAGTACTTTGACCATTAAAACTTACAGCAAGCAAGGAGAGGAAATGTGCTCAGCGGAACCCGACATTCAGCCCTGGGGAATCCAGAGACTAAACATCCGGGGAGAAGGGAAGCTTTGAGACACCCCAAAATTTTTTGCGACTCCGGATATTTACAGGCTGTCCTTTCTCACTTTTGGATGGATAAAGAGTTGCCGCAACATAATGTAAAATCGTAACACTTTAATAAAAAAGGAGCTTTTGTTACATTCAGAAATTGTAGATTAAAATAGTACTTTGACCATTAAAACTTACAGCAAGCAAGGAGAGGAAATGTGCTCAGCGGAACCCGACATTCAGCCCTGGGGAATCCAGTGAATAAACATCCGGGGAGAAGGGAAGCTTTGTGACACCCCAAAATCCCAAAGAATTTAGATTATTCTGGGACACGATTCTTAGTTATTAGAAACCCAGGATCAAACCAGGGACCTTTAGATCTTCAGTCTAACGCTCTCCGAACTGAGCTATTTCGGCTTATGCACTTTACGATTTTGATATTTTTTGCGACTCCGGATCTTTACAGGCTGTCCTTTCTCACTTTTGGATGGATAAAGAGCTGTATACTGCAACAGTGTAAATGTATGCCGCAACATAATGTAAAATCGTAACACTTTAATAAAAAGGGAGCTTTTGTTACAACCAGAAATTGTAGATTAAAATAGTACTTTGACCATTAAAATTTACAGCAAGCAAGGAGAGGAAATGTGCTCAGCGGAACCCGACATTCAGCCCTGGGGAATCCAGTGACTAAACATCCGGGGAGAAGGGAAGCTTTGAGACACCCCAAAATCCCAAAGAATTTAGATTATTCTGGGACACGATTCTTAGTTATAAGAAAAGTAGTACCTGCCAAAACCCAGGATCAAACCAGGGACCTTTAGATGTACAGTCTAACGCTCTCCCAACTGAGCTATTTCGGCTTACGCACTTTAAGATTTTGATATTTTTTGCGACTCCGGATCTTTACAGGCTGTCCTTTCTCACTTTTGGATGGATAAAGAGTTGCCGCAACATAATGTAAAATCGTAACACTTTAATAAAAAGGAAGCTTTTGTTACAATCAGAAATTGTAGATTAAAATAGTACTTTGACCATTAAAACTTACAGCAAGCAAGGAGAGGATATGTGCTCAGCAGAAACCGACATTCAGCCCTGGGGAATCCAGTGACTAAACATCCGGGGAGAAGGGAAGCTTTGAGACACCCCAAAATCGCAAAGAATTTAGATTATTCTGGGACACGATTCTTAGTTATAAGAAAAGCAGTACCTGCCGAAACCCGGGACCTTTATATCTTCAGTCTAACGCGCTCCCAACTGAGCTATTTCGGCTTATGCACTTTATGATTTTGATATTTTTTGCGACCCTGGATCTTTACAGGCTGTCCTTTCTCACTTTTGGATGGATAAAGAGTTGTCGCAACATAATGTAAAATCGTAACACTTTAATAAAAAGGGAGCTTTTGTTACAATCAGAAATTGTAGATTAAAATAGTACTTTGACCATTAAAACTTACAGCAAGCAAGGAGAGGAAATGTGCTCAGCGGAACCCGACATTCAGCCCTGGGGAATCCAGTGACTAAACATCCGGGGAGAAGGGAAGCTTTGAGACACCCCAAAATCCCAAAGAATTTAGATTATTCTGGGACACGATTCTTAGTTATAAGAAAAATAGTACCTGCTGAAACCGAACCAGGGACCTAAAGATCTTCAGTCTAATGCTCTCCCAACTGAGCTATTTCGGCTTACACACTTAAAGATCTTGATATTTTTTGCGACTCCGGATCTTTACAGGCTGTCCTTTCTCACTTTTGGATGGATAAATAGTTGTATACTGCAACAGTGTAATTGTATGCCGCAACATAATGTAAAATCGTAACACTTTAATAAAAAGGGAGCTTTTGTTACATTCAGAAATTGTAGATTAAAATAGTACTTTGACCATTAAAACTTACAGCAAGCAAGGAGAGGAAATGTGCTCAGCGGAACCCGACAGTCAGCCCTGGGGAATCCAGTGACTAAACATCCGGGGAGAAGGGAAGCTTTGAGACACCCCAAAATCCCAAAGAATTTAGATTATTCTGGGACACGATTCTTAGTTATAAGAAAAATAGTACCTGCCGAAACCGAACCAGGGACCTAAAGATCTTCAGTCTAACGCTCTCCCAACTGAGCTATTTCGGCTTATGCACTTTAAGATCTTGATATTTTTTGCGACTCCGGATCTTTACAGGCTGTCCTTTCTCACTTTTGGATGGATAAAGAGTTGTCGCAACATAATGTAAAATCGTAACACTTTAATAAAAAGGGAGCTTTTGTTACAATCAGAAATTGTAGATTAAAATAGTACTTTGACCATTAAAACTTACAGCAAGCAAGGAGAGGAAATGTGCTCAGCGGAACCCGACATTCAGCCCTGGGGAATCCAGTGACTAAACATCCGGGGAGAAGGGAAGCTTTGAGACACCCCAAAATCCCAAAGAATTTAGATTTTTCTGGGACACGATTCTTAGTTATAAGTAAAATAGTAACTGCCGAAACCCGGGACCTTTAGATCTTCAATCTAACGCTCTCCCAACTGAGCTATTTCGGCTTACGCACTTTAAGATCTTGATATTTTTTGCGACTCCGGATCTTTACAGGCTGTCCTTTCTCACTTTTGGATGGATAAAGAGTTGCCGCAACATAATGTAAAATCGTAACACTTTAATAAAAAGGGAGCTTTTGTTACAATCAGAAATTGTAGGTTAAAATAGTACTTTGACCATTAAAACTTACAGCAAGCAAGGAGAGGAAATGTGCTCAGCGGAACCCGACATTCAGCCCTGGGGAATCCAGTGACTAAACATCCGGGGAGAAGGGAAGCTTTGATACACCCCAAAATTTCAAAGAATTTAGATTTTTCTGGGACACGATTCTTAGTTATTAGAAAAGTAGTACCTGCCGAAACCCAGGATCGAACCAGGGACCTTTAGATCTTCAGTCTAACGCTCTCCCAACTGAGCTATTTCGGCTTATGCACTTTAATATCTTGATATTTTCTGCGACTCCGGATCTTTACAGGCTGTCCTTTCTCACTTTTGGATGGATAAAGAGTTGTCGCAACATAATGTAAAATCGTAACACTTTAATAAAAAGGGAGCTTTTGTTACAATCAGAAATTGTAGATTAAAATAGTACTTTGACCATTAAAACTTACAGCAAGCAAGGAGAGGAAATGTGCTCAGCGGAACCCGACATTCAGCCCTGGGGAATCCAGAGACTAAACATCCGGGGAGAAGGGAAGCTTTGAGACACCCCAAAATCCCAAAGAATTTAGATTATTCTGTGACACGATTCATAGTTATAAGAAAAGTAGTACCTGCCGAAACCCGGGATCGAACCAGGGACCTTTAGATCTTCAGTCTAACGCTCTCCCAACTGAGCTATTTCAGCTTATACACTTTAAGATCTTGATATTTTTTGCGACTCCGGATCTTTACAGGCTGTCCTTTCTCACTTTTGGATGGATAAAGAGTTGTCGCAACATAATGTAAAATCGTAACACTTTAATAAAAAGGGAGCTTTTGTTACAATCAGAAATTGTAGATTAAAATAGTACTTTGACCATTAAAACTTACAGCAAGCAAGGAGAGGAAATGTGCTCAGCGGAACCCGACATTCAGCCCTGGGGAATCCAGTGACTAAACATCCGGGGAGAAGGGAAGCTTTGAGACACCCCAAAATCCCAAAGAATTTAGATTATTCTGTGACACGATTCATAGTTATAAGAAAAGTAGTACCTGCTGAAACCCAGGATCGAACCAGGGACCTTTAGATCTTCAGTCTAACGCTCTCCCAACTGAGCTATTTCGGCTTATGCACTTTAAGATCTTGATATTTTCTGCGACTCCGGATCTTTACAGGCTGTCCTTTCTCACTTTTGGATGGATAAAGAGTTGTCGCAACATAATGTAAAATCGTAACACTTTAATAAAAAGGGAGCTTTTGTTACAATCAGAAATTGTAGATTAAAATAGTACTTTGACCATTAAAACTTACAGCAAGCAAGGAGAGGAAATGTGCTCAGCGGAACCCGACATTCAGCCCTGGGGAATCCAGTGACTAAACATCCGGGGAGAAGGGAAGCTTTGAGACACCCCAAAATCCCAAAGAATTTAGATTATTCTGGGACACGATTCTTAGTTATAAGAAAAATAGTACCTGCCGAAACCGAACCAGGGACCTTAAGATCTTCAGTCTAACGCTCTCCCAACTGAGCTATTTCGGCTTACGCACTTAAAGATCTTGATATTTTTTGCGACTCCGGATCTTTACAGGCTGTCCTTTCTCACTTTTGGATGGATAAAGAGTTGTATACTGCAACAGTGTAATTGTATGCCGCAACATAATGTAAAATCGTAACACTTTAATAAAAAGGGAGCTTTTGTTACATTCAGAAATTGTAGATTAAAATAGTACTTTGACCATTAAAACTTACAGCAAGCAAGGAGAGGAAATGTGCTCAGCGGAACCCGACATTCAGCCCTGGGGAATCCAGAGACTAAACATCCGGGGAGAAGGGAAGCTTTGAGACACCCCAAAATCCCAAAGAATTTAGATTATTCTGTGACACGATTCATAGTTATAAGAAAAATAGTACCTGCCGAAAACCGAAATCGAACCAGGGACCTTTAGATCTTCAGTCTAACGCTCTCCCAACTGAGCTATTTCAGCTTATGCACTTTAAGATCTTGATATTTTTTGCGACTCCGGATCTTTACAGGCTGTCCTTTCTCACTTTTGGATGGATAAAGAGTTGTCGCAACATAATGTAAAATCGTAACACTTTAATAAAAAGGGAGCTTTTGTTACAATCAGAAATTGTAGATTAAAATAGTACTTTGACCATTAAAACTTACAGCAAGCAAGGAGAGGAAATGTGCTCAGCGGAACCCGACATTCAGCCCTGTTGGAATCCAGAGACTAAACATCCGGGGAGAAGGGAAGCTTTGAGACACCCCAAAATTTTTTGCGACTCCGGATATTTACAGGCTGTCCTTTCTCACTTTTGGATGGATAAAGAGTTGCCGCAACATAATGTAAAATCGTAACACTTTAATAAAAAGGGAGCTTTTGTTACAATCAGAAATTGTAGGTTAAAATAGTACTTTGACCATTAAAACTTACAGCAAGCAAGGAGAGGAAATGTTCTCAGCGGAACCTGACATTCAGCCCTGGGGAATCCAGTGACTAAACATCCGGTGAGAAGGGAAGCTTTGAGACACCCCAAAATCCCAAAGAATTTAGATTATTCTGGGACACGATTCTTAGTTATAAGAAAAATAGTACCTGCCGAAACCGAACCAGGGACCTAAAGATCTTCAGTCTAACGCTCTCCCAACTGAGCTATTTCGGCTTACGCACTTAAAGATCTTGATATTTTTTGCGACTCCGGATCTTTACAGGCTGTCCTTTCTCACTTTTGGATGGATAAATAGTTGTATACTGCAACAGTGTAATTGTATGCCGCAACATAATGTAAAATCGTAACACTTTAATAAAAAGGGAGCTTTTGTTACATTCAGAAATTGTAGATTAAAATAGTACTTTGACCATTAAAACTTACAGCAAGCAAGGAGAGGAAATGTGCTCAGCGGAACCCGACAGTCAGCCCTGGGGAATCCAGTGACTAAACATCCGGGGAGAAGGGAAGCTTTGAGACACCCCAAAATCCCAAAGAATTTAGATTATTCTGGGACACGATTCTTAGTTATAAGAAAAATAGTACCTGCCGAAACCGAACCAGGGACCTAAAGATCTTCAGTCTAACGCTCTCCCAACTGAGCTATTTCGGCTTACGCACTTAAAGATCTTGATATTTTTTGCGACTCCGGATCTTTACAGGCTGTCCTTTCTCACTTTTGGATGGATAAATAGTTGTATACTGCAACAGTGTAATTGTATGCCGCAACATAATGTAAAATCGTAACACTTTAATAAAAAGGGAGCTTTTGTTACATTCAGAAATTGTAGATTAAAATAGTACTTTGACCATTAAAACTTACAGTAAGCAAGGAGAGGAAATGTGCTCAGCGGAACCCGACATTCAGCCCTGGGGAATCCAGTGACTAAACATCCGGGGAGAAGGGAAGCTTTGAGACACCCCAAAATCCCAAAGAATTTAGATTTTTCTGGGACACGATTCTTAGTTATAAGTAAAATAGTAACTGCCGAAACCCGGGACCTTTAGATCTTCAGTCTAACGCTCTCCCAACTGAGCTATTTCGGCTTACGCACTTTAAGATCTTGATATTTTTTGCGACTCCGGATCTTTACAGGCTGTCCTTTCTCACTTTTGGATGGATAAAGAGTTGCCGCAACATAATGTAAAATCGTAACACTTTAATAAAAAGGGAGCTTTTGTTACAATCAGAAATTGTAGGTTAAAATAGTACTTTGACCATTAAAACTTACAGCAAGCAAGGAGAGGAAATGTGCTCAGCGGAACCCGACATTCAGCCCTGGGGAATCCAGTGACTAAACATCCGGGGAGAAGGGAAGCTTTGATACACCCCAAAATTTCAAAGAATTTAGATTTTTCTGGGACACGATTCTTAGTTATTAGAAAAGTAGTACCTGCCGAAACCCGGAATCGAACCAGGGACCTTTAGATCTTCAGTCTAACGCTCTCCCAACTGAGCTATTTCAGCTTATGCACTTTAAGATCTTGATATTTTTTGCGACTCCGGATCTTTACAGGCTGTCCTTTCTCACTTTTGGATGGATAAAGAGTTGTCGCAACATAATGTAAAATCGTAACACTTTAATAAAAAGGGAGCTTTTGTTACAATCAGAAATTGTAGATTAAAATAGTACTTTGACCATTAAAACTTACAGCAAGCAAGGAGAGGAAATGTGCTCAGCGGAACCCGACATTCAGCCCTGGGGAATCCAGTGACTAAACATCAGGGGAGAAGGGAAGCTTTGATACACCCCAAAATTTCAAAGAATTTAGATTTTTCTGGGACACGATTCTTAGTTATTAGAAAAGTAGTACCTGCCGAAACCCGGGATCGAACCAGGGACCTTTAGATCTTCAGTCTAACGCTCTCCCAACTGAGCTATTTCGGCTTACGCACTTTAAGATCTTGATATTTTTTGCGACTCCGGATCTTTACAGGCTGTCCTTTCTCACTTTTGGATGGATAAAGAGTTGTATACTGCAACAGTGTAATTGTATGCCGCAACATAATGTAAAATCGTAACACTTTAATAAAAAGGGAGCTTTTGTTACATTCAGAAATTGTAGATTAAAATAGTACTTTGACCATTAAAACTTACAGCAAGCAAGGAGAGGAAATGTGCTCAGCGGAACCCGACATTCAGCCCTGGGGAATCCAGTGAATAAACATCCGGGGAGAAGGGAAGCTTTGTGACACCCCGAAATCCCAAAGAATTTAGATTATTCTGGGACACGATTCTTAGTTATAAGAAACCCGGGATCAAACCAGGGACCTTTAGATCTTCAGTCTAACGCTCTCCGAACTGAGCTATTTCGGCTTATGCACTTTACGATTTTGATATTTTTTGCGACTCCGGATCTTTACAGGCTGTCCTTTCTCACTTTTGGATGGATAAAGAGCTGTATACTGCAACAGTGTAAATGTATGCCGCAACATAATGTAAAATCGTAACACTTTAATAAAAAGGGAGCTTTTGTTACAATCAGAAATTGTAGATTAAAATAGTACTTTGACCATTAAAATTTACAGAAAACAAGGAGAGGAAATGTGCTCAGCGGAACCCGACATTCAGCCCTGGGGAATCCAGTGACTAAACATCCGGTCAGAAGGGAAGCTTTGAGACACCCCAAAATCCCAAAGAATTTAGATTATTCTGTGACACGATTCATAGTTATAAGAAAAGTAGTACCTGCCGAAACCCGGGATCGAACCAGGGACCTTTAGATCTTCAGTCTAACGCTCTCCCAACTGAGCTATTTCAGCTTATACACTTTAAGATCTTGATATTTTTTGCGACTCCGGATCTTTACAGGCTGTCCTTTCTCACTTTTGGATGGATAAAGAGTTGTATACTGCAACAGTGTAATTGTATGCCGCAACATAATGTAAAATCGTAACACTTTAATAAAAAGGGAGCTTTTGTTACATTCAGAAATTGTAGATTAAAATAGTACTTTGACCATTAAAACTTACAGCAAGCAAGGAGAGGAAATGTGCTCAGCGGAACCCGACATTCAGCCCTGGGGAATCCAGTGAATAAACATCCGGGGAGAAGGGAAGCTTTGTGACACCCCGAAATCCCAAAGAATTTAGATTATTCTGGGACACGATTCTTAGTTATAAGAAACCCGGGATCAAACCAGGGACCTTTAGATCTTCAGTCTAACGCTCTCCGAACTGAGCTATTTCGGCTTATGCACTTTACGATTTTGATATTTTTTGCGACTCCGGATCTTTACAGGCTGTCCTTTCTCACTTTTGGATGGATAAAGAGCTGTATACTGCAACAGTGTAAATGTATGCCGCAACATAATGTAAAATCGTAACACTTTAATAAAAAGGGAGCTTTTGTTACAATCAGAAATTGTAGATTAAAATAGTACTTTGACCATTAAAATTTACAGAAAACAAGGAGAGGAAATGTGCTCAGCGGAACCCGACATTCAGCCCTGGGGAATCCAGTGACTAAACATCCGGGGAGAAGGGAAGCTTTGAGACACCCCAAAATCCCAAAGAATTTAGATTATTCTGGGACACGATTCTTAGTTATAAGAAAAGTAGTACCTGCCAAAACCCAGGATCAAACCAGGGACCTTTAGATGTACAGTCTAACGCTCTCCCAACTGAGCTATTTCGGCTTACGCACTTTAAGATTTTGATATTTTTTGCGACTCCGGATCTTTACAGGCTGTCCTTTCTCACTTTTGGATGGATAAAGAGTTGCCGCAACATAATGTAAAATCGTAACACTTTAATAAAAAGGAAGCTTTTGTTACAATCAGAAATTGTAGATTAAAATAGTACTTTGACCATTAAAACTTACAGCAAGCAAGGAGAGGATATGTGCTCAGCGGAAACCGACATTCAGCCCTGGGGAATCCAGTGACTAAACATCCGGGGAGAAGGGAAGCTTTGAGACACCCCAAAATCGCAAAGAATTTAGATTATTCTGGGACACGATTCTTAGTTATAAGAAAAGCAGTACCTGCCGAAACCCGGGATCGAACCAGGGACCTTTATATCTTCAGTCTAACGCACTCCCAACTGAGCTATTTCGGCTTATGCACTTTATGATTTTGATATTTTTTGCGACCCTGGATCTTTACAGGCTGTCCTTTCTCACTTTTGGATGGATAAACAGCTGTATACTGCAACAGTGTAAATGTATGCCGCAACATAATGTAAAATCGTAACACTTTAATAAAAAGGGAGCTTTTGTTACATTCAGAAATTGTAGATTAAAATAGTACTTTGACCATTAAAACTTACAGCAAGTAAGGAGAGGAAATGTGCTCAGCGGAACCCGACATTCAGCCCTGGGGAATCCAGTGACTAAACATCCGCGGAGAAGGGAAGCTTTGAGACACCCCAAAATCCCAAAGAATTTAGATTTTTCTGGGACACGATTCTTAGTTATAAGTAAAATAGTAACTGCCGAAACCCGGGACCTTTAGATCTTCAGTCTAACGCTCTCCCAACTGAGCTATTTCGGCTTACGCACTTTAAGATCTTGATATTTTTTGCGACTCCGGATCTTTACAGGCTGTCCTTTCTCACTTTTGGATGGATAAAGAGTTGCCGCAACATAATGTAAAATCGTAACACTTTAATAAAAAGGGAGCTTTTGTTACAATCAGAAATTGTAGGTTAAAATAGTACTTTGACCATTAAAACTTACAGCAAGCAAGGAGAGGAAATGTGCTCAGCTGAACCCGACATTCAGCCCTGGGGAATCCAGTGACTAAACATCCGGGGAGAAGGGAAGCTTTGATACACCCCAAAATTTCAAAGAATTTAGATTTTTCTGGGACACGATTCTTAGTTATTAGAAAAGTAGTACCTGCCAAAACCCGGGATCGAACCAGGGACCTTTAGATCTTCAGTCTAACGCTCTCCCAACTGAGCTATTTCGGCTTATGCACTTTAAGATCTTGATATTTTCTGCGACTCCGGATCTTTACAGGCTGTCCTTTCTCACTTTTGGATGGATAAAGAGTTGTCGCAACATAATGTAAAATCGTAACACTTTAATAAAAAGGGAGCTTTTGTTACAATCAGAAATTGTAGATTAAAATAGTACTTTGACCATTAAAACTTACAGCAAGCAAGGAGAGGATATGTGCTCAGCGGAAACCGACATTCAGCCCTGGGGAATCCAGTGACTAAACATCCGGGGAGAAGGGAAGCTTTGAGACACCCCAAAATTTTTTGCGACTCCGGATATTTATAGGCTGTCCTTTCTCACTTTTGGATGGATAAAGAGTTGCCGCAACATAATGTAAAATCGTAACACTTTAATAAAAAGGGAGCTTTTGTTACTATCAGAAATTGTAGATTAAAATAGTACTTTGACCATTAAAACTTACAGCAAGCAAGGAGAAGAAATGTGCTCAGCGGAACCCGACATTCAGCGCTGGGGAATCCAGAGACTAAACATCCGGGGAGAAGGGAAGCTTTGAGACACCCCAAAATCCCAAAGAATTTAGATTATTCTGTGACACGATTCATAGTTATAAGAAAAGTAGTACCTGCCGAAACCCGGGATCGAACCAGGGACCTTTAGATCTTCAGTCTAACGCTCTCCCAACTGAGCTATTTCGGCTTATGCACTTTAAGATCTTGATATTTTTTGCGACTCCGGATCTTTACAGGCTGTCCTTTCTCACTTTTGGATGGATAAAGAGTTGTCGCAACATAATGTAAAATCGTAACACTTTAATAAAAAGGGAGCTTTTGTTACAATCAGAAATTGTAGATTAAAATAGTACTTTGACCATTAAAACTTACAGCAAGCAAGGAGAGGAAATGTGCTCAGCGGAACCCGACATTCAGCCCTGGGGAATGCAGAGACTAAACATCCGGGGAGAAGGGAAGCTTTGAGACACCCCAAAATCCCAAAGAATTTAGATTATTCTGTGACACGATTCATAGTTATAAGAAAAGTAGTACCTGCCGAAACCCGGGATCGAACCAGGGACCTTTAGATCTTCAGTCTAACGCTCTCCCAACTGAGCTATTTCGGCTTATGCACTTTAAGATCTTGATATTTTTTGCGACTCCGGATCTTTACAGGCTGTCCTTTCTCACTTTTGGATGGATAAAGAGTTGTCGCAACATAATGTAAAATCGTAACACTTTAATAAAAAGGGAGCTTTTGTTACAATCAGAAATTGTAGATTAAAATAGTACTTTGACCATTAAAACTTACAGCAAGCAAGGAGAGGAAATGTGCTCAGCGGAACCCGACATTCAGCCCTGGGGAATCCAGAGACTAAACATCCGGGGAGAAGGGAAGCTTTGAGACACCCCAAAATTTTTTGCGACTCCGGATATTTACAGGCTGTCCTTTCTCACTTTTGGATGGATAAAGAGTTGCCGCAACATAATGTAAAATCGTAACACTTTAATAAAAAAGGAGCTTTTGTTACATTCAGAAATTGTAGATTAAAATAGTACTTTGACCATTAAAACTTACAGCAAGCAAGGAGAGGAAATGTGCTCAGCGGAACCCGACATTCAGCCCTGGGGAATCCAGTGAATAAACATCCGGGGAGAAGGGAAGCTTTGTGACACCCCAAAATCCCAAAGAATTTAGATTATTCTGGGACACGATTCTTAGTTATTAGAAACCCAGGATCAAACCAGGGACCTTTAGATCTTCAGTCTAACGCTCTCCGAACTGAGCTATTTCGGCTTATGCACTTTACGATTTTGATATTTTTTGCGACTCCGGATCTTTACAGGCTGTCCTTTCTCACTTTTGGATGGATAAAGAGCTGTATACTGCAACAGTGTAAATGTATGCCGCAACATAATGTAAAATCGTAACACTTTAATAAAAAGGGAGCTTTTGTTACAACCAGAAATTGTAGATTAAAATAGTACTTTGACCATTAAAATTTACAGCAAGCAAGGAGAGGAAATGTGCTCAGCGGAACCCGACATTCAGCCCTGGGGAATCCAGTGACTAAACATCCGGGGAGAAGGGAAGCTTTGAGACACCCCAAAATCCCAAAGAATTTAGATTATTCTGGGACACGATTCTTAGTTATAAGAAAAGTAGTACCTGCCAAAACCCAGGATCAAACCAGGGACCTTTAGATGTACAGTCTAACGCTCTCCCAACTGAGCTATTTCGGCTTACGCACTTTAAGATTTTGATATTTTTTGCGACTCCGGATCTTTACAGGCTGTCCTTTCTCACTTTTGGATGGATAAAGAGTTGCCGCAACATAATGTAAAATCGTAACACTTTAATAAAAAGGAAGCTTTTGTTACAATCAGAAATTGTAGATTAAAATAGTACTTTGACCATTAAAACGTACAGCAAGCAAGGAGAGGATATGTGCTCAGCAGAAACCGACATTCAGCCCTGGGGAATCCAGTGACTAAACATCCGGGGAGAAGGGAAGCTTTGAGACACCCCAAAATCGCAAAGAATTTAGATTATTCTGGGACACGATTCTTAGTTATAAGAAAAGCAGTACCTGCCGAAACCCGGGACCTTTATATCTTCAGTCTAACGCGCTCCCAACTGAGCTATTTCGGCTTATGCACTTTATGATTTTGATATTTTTTGCGACCCTGGATCTTTACAGGCTGTCCTTTCTCACTTTTGGATGGATAAAGAGTTGTCGCAACATAATGTAAAATCGTAACACTTTAATAAAAAGGGAGCTTTTGTTACAATCAGAAATTGTAGATTAAAATAGTACTTTGACCATTAAAACTTACAGCAAGCAAGGAGAGGAAATGTGCTCAGCGGAACCCGACATTCAGCCCT
The DNA here is from genome assembly GCF_050947455.1 of Rhinoderma darwinii. NCBI lineage: Eukaryota > Metazoa > Chordata > Amphibia > Anura > Rhinodermatidae > Rhinoderma > Rhinoderma darwinii. Next base: position 38,384 of record NW_027463888.1, read on the forward strand.
GGGGAATCCAGTGACTAAACATCCGGGGAGAAGGGAAGCTTTGAGACACCCCAAAATCCCAAAGAATTTAGATTATTCTGGGACACGATTCTTAGTTATAAGAAAAATAGTACCTGCTGAAACCGAACCAGGGACCTAAAGATCTTCAGTCTAATGCTCTCCCAACTGAGCTATTTCGGCTTACACACTTAAAGATCTTGATATTTTTTGCGACTCCGGATCTTTACAGGCTGTCCTTTCTCACTTTTGGATGGATAAATAGTTGTATACTGCAACAGTGTAATTGTATGCCGCAACATAATGTAAAATCGTAACACTTTAATAAAAAGGGAGCTTTTGTTACATTCAGAAATTGTAGATTAAAATAGTACTTTGACCATTAAAACTTACAGCAAGCAAGGAGAGGAAATGTGCTCAGCGGAACCCGACAGTCAGCCCTGGGGAATCCAGTGACTAAACATCCGGGGAGAAGGGAAGCTTTGAGACACCCCAAAATCCCAAAGAATTTAGATTATTCTGGGACACGATTCTTAGTTATAAGAAAAATAGTACCTGCCGAAACCGAACCAGGGACCTAAAGATCTTCAGTCTAACGCTCTCCCAACTGAGCTATTTCGGCTTACGCACTTAAAGATCTTGATATTTTTTGCGACTCCGGATCTTTACAGGCTGTCCTTTCTCACTTTTGGATGGATAAATAGTTGTATACTGCAACAGTGTAATTGTATGCCGCAACATAATGTAAAATCGTAACACTTTAATAAAAAGGGAGCTTTTGTTACATTCAGAAATTGTAGATTAAAATAGTACTTTGACCATTAAAACTTACAGCAAGCAAGGAGAGGAAATGTGCTCAGCGGAACCCGACATTCAGCCCTGGGGAATCCAGTGACTAAACATCCGGGGAGAAGGGAAGCTTTGAGACACCCCAAAATCCCAAAGAATTTAGATTTTTCTGGGACACGATTCTTAGTTATAAGTAAAATAGTAACTGCCGAAACCCGGGACCTTTAGATCTTCAATCTAACGCTCTCCCAACTGAGCTATTTCGGCTTACGCACTTTAAGATCTTGATATTTTTTGCGACTCCGGATCTTTACAGGCTGTCCTTTCTCACTTTTGGATGGATAAAGAGTTGCCGCAACATAATGTAAAATCGTAACACTTTAATAAAAAGGGAGCTTTTGTTACAATCAGAAATTGTAGGTTAAAATAGTACTTTGACCATTAAAACTTACAGCAAGCAAGGAGAGGAAATGTGCTCAGCGGAACCCGACATTCAGCCCTGGGGAATCCAGTGACTAAACATCCGGGGAGAAGGGAAGCTTTGATACACCCCAAAATTTCAAAGAATTTAGATTTTTCTGGGACACGATTCTTAGTTATTAGAAAAGTAGTACCTGCCGAAACCCAGGATCGAACCAGGGACCTTTAGATCTTCAGTCTAACGCTCTCCCAACTGAGCTATTTCGGCTTATGCACTTTAATATCTTGATATTTTCTGCGACTCCGGATCTTTACAGGCTGTCCTTTCTCACTTTTGGATGGATAAAGAGTTGTCGCAACATAATGTAAAATCGTAACACTTTAATAAAAAGGGAGCTTTTGTTACAATCAGAAATTGTAGATTAAAATAGTACTTTGACCATTAAAACTTACAGCAAGCAAGGAGAGGAAATGTGCTCAGCGGAACCCGACATTCAGCCCTGGGGAATCCAGAGACTAAACATCCGGGGAGAAGGGAAGCTTTGAGACACCCCAAAATCCCAAAGAATTTAGATTATTCTGTGACACGATTCATAGTTATAAGAAAAGTAGTACCTGCCGAAACCCGGGATCGAACCAGGGACCTTTAGATCTTCAGTCTAACGCTCTCCCAACTGAGCTATTTCAGCTTATACACTTTAAGATCTTGATATTTTTTGCGACTCCGGATCTTTACAGGCTGTCCTTTCTCACTTTTGGATGGATAAAGAGTTGTCGCAACATAATGTAAAATCGTAACACTTTAATAAAAAGGGAGCTTTTGTTACAATCAGAAATTGTAGATTAAAATAGTACTTTGACCATTAAAACTTACAGCAAGCAAGGAGAGGAAATGTGCTCAGCGGAACCCGACATTCAGCCCTGGGGAATCCAGTGACTAAACATCCGGGGAGAAGGGAAGCTTTGAGACACCCCAAAATCCCAAAGAATTTAGATTATTCTGTGACACGATTCATAGTTATAAGAAAAGTAGTACCTGCTGAAACCCAGGATCGAACCAGGGACCTTTAGATCTTCAGTCTAACGCTCTCCCAACTGAGCTATTTCGGCTTATGCACTTTAAGATCTTGATATTTTCTGCGACTCCGGATCTTTACAGGCTGTCCTTTCTCACTTTTGGATGGATAAAGAGTTGTCGCAACATAATGTAAAATCGTAACACTTTAATAAAAAGGGAGCTTTTGTTACAATCAGAAATTGTAGATTAAAATAGTACTTTGACCATTAAAACTTACAGCAAGCAAGGAGAGGAAATGTGCTCAGCGGAACCCGACATTCAGCCCTGGGGAATCCAGTGACTAAACATCCGGGGAGAAGGGAAGCTTTGAGACACCCCAAAATCCCAAAGAATTTAGATTATTCTGGGACACGATTCTTAGTTATAAGAAAAATAGTACCTGCCGAAACCGAACCAGGGACCTTAAGATCTTCAGTCTAACGCTCTCCCAACTGAGCTATTTCGGCTTACGCACTTAAAGATCTTGATATTTTTTGCGACTCCGGATCTTTACAGGCTGTCCTTTCTCACTTTTGGATGGATAAAGAGTTGTATACTGCAACAGTGTAATTGTATGCCGCAACATAATGTAAAATCGTAACACTTTAATAAAAAGGGAGCTTTTGTTACATTCAGAAATTGTAGATTAAAATAGTACTTTGACCATTAAAACTTACAGCAAGCAAGGAGAGGAAATGTGCTCAGCGGAACCCGACATTCAGCCCTGGGGAATCCAGAGACTAAACATCCGGGGAGAAGGGAAGCTTTGAGACACCCCAAAATCCCAAAGAATTTAGATTATTCTGTGACACGATTCATAGTTATAAGAAAAATAGTACCTGCCGAAAACCGAAATCGAACCAGGGACCTTTAGATCTTCAGTCTAACGCTCTCCCAACTGAGCTATTTCAGCTTATGCACTTTAAGATCTTGATATTTTTTGCGACTCCGGATCTTTACAGGCTGTCCTTTCTCACTTTTGGATGGATAAAGAGTTGTCGCAACATAATGTAAAATCGTAACACTTTAATAAAAAGGGAGCTTTTGTTACAATCAGAAATTGTAGATTAAAATAGTACTTTGACCATTAAAACTTACAGCAAGCAAGGAGAGGAAATGTGCTCAGCGGAACCCGACATTCAGCCCTGTTGGAATCCAGAGACTAAACATCCGGGGAGAAGGGAAGCTTTGAGACACCCCAAAATTTTTTGCGACTCCGGATATTTACAGGCTGTCCTTTCTCACTTTTGGATGGATAAAGAGTTGCCGCAACATAATGTAAAATCGTAACACTTTAATAAAAAGGGAGCTTTTGTTACAATCAGAAATTGTAGGTTAAAATAGTACTTTGACCATTAAAACTTACAGCAAGCAAGGAGAGGAAATGTTCTCAGCGGAACCTGACATTCAGCCCTGGGGAATCCAGTGACTAAACATCCGGTGAGAAGGGAAGCTTTGAGACACCCCAAAATCCCAAAGAATTTAGATTATTCTGGGACACGATTCTTAGTTATAAGAAAAATAGTACCTGCCGAAACCGAACCAGGGACCTAAAGATCTTCAGTCTAACGCTCTCCCAACTGAGCTATTTCGGCTTACGCACTTAAAGATCTTGATATTTTTTGCGACTCCGGATCTTTACAGGCTGTCCTTTCTCACTTTTGGATGGATAAATAGTTGTATACTGCAACAGTGTAATTGTATGCCGCAACATAATGTAAAATCGTAACACTTTAATAAAAAGGGAGCTTTTGTTACATTCAGAAATTGTAGATTAAAATAGTACTTTGACCATTAAAACTTACAGCAAGCAAGGAGAGGAAATGTGCTCAGCGGAACCCGACAGTCAGCCCTGGGGAATCCAGTGACTAAACATCCGGGGAGAAGGGAAGCTTTGAGACACCCCAAAATCCCAAAGAATTTAGATTATTCTGGGACACGATTCTTAGTTATAAGAAAAATAGTACCTGCCGAAACCGAACCAGGGACCTAAAGATCTTCAGTCTAACGCTCTCCCAACTGAGCTATTTCGGCTTACGCACTTAAAGATCTTGATATTTTTTGCGACTCCGGATCTTTACAGGCTGTCCTTTCTCACTTTTGGATGGATAAATAGTTGTATACTGCAACAGTGTAATTGTATGCCGCAACATAATGTAAAATCGTAACACTTTAATAAAAAGGGAGCTTTTGTTACATTCAGAAATTGTAGATTAAAATAGTACTTTGACCATTAAAACTTACAGTAAGCAAGGAGAGGAAATGTGCTCAGCGGAACCCGACATTCAGCCCTGGGGAATCCAGTGACTAAACATCCGGGGAGAAGGGAAGCTTTGAGACACCCCAAAATCCCAAAGAATTTAGATTTTTCTGGGACACGATTCTTAGTTATAAGTAAAATAGTAACTGCCGAAACCCGGGACCTTTAGATCTTCAGTCTAACGCTCTCCCAACTGAGCTATTTCGGCTTACGCACTTTAAGATCTTGATATTTTTTGCGACTCCGGATCTTTACAGGCTGTCCTTTCTCACTTTTGGATGGATAAAGAGTTGCCGCAACATAATGTAAAATCGTAACACTTTAATAAAAAGGGAGCTTTTGTTACAATCAGAAATTGTAGGTTAAAATAGTACTTTGACCATTAAAACTTACAGCAAGCAAGGAGAGGAAATGTGCTCAGCGGAACCCGACATTCAGCCCTGGGGAATCCAGTGACTAAACATCCGGGGAGAAGGGAAGCTTTGATACACCCCAAAATTTCAAAGAATTTAGATTTTTCTGGGACACGATTCTTAGTTATTAGAAAAGTAGTACCTGCCGAAACCCGGGATCGAACCAGGGACCTTTAGATCTTCAGTCTAACGCTCTCCCAACTGAGCTATTTCGGCTTATGCACTTTAAGATCTTGATATTTTCTGCGACTCCGGATCTTTACAGGCTGTCCTTTCTCACTTTTGGATGGATAAAGAGTTGTCGCAACATAATGTAAAATCGTAACACTTTAATAAAAAGGGAGCTTTTGTTACAATCAGAAATTGTAGATTAAAATAGTACTTTGACCATTAAAACTTACAGCAAGCAAGGAGAGGAAATGTGCTCAGCGGAACCCGACATTCAGCCCTGGGGAATCCAGAGACTAAACATCCGGGGAGAAGGGAAGCTTTGAGACACCCCAAAATCCCAAAGAATTTAGATTATTCTGTGACACGATTAATAGTTATAAGAAAAGTAGTACCTGCTGAAACCCGGGATCGAACCAGGGACCTTTAGATCTTCAGTCTAACGCTCTCCCAACTGAGCTATTTCGGCTTATGCACTTTTAGATCTTGATATTTTCTGCGACTCCGGATCTTTACAGGCTGTCCTTTCTCACTTTTGGATGGATAAAGAGTTGTCGCAACATAATGTAAAATCGTAACACTTTAATAAAAAGGGAGCTTTTGTTACAATCAGAAATTGTAGATTAAAATAGTACTTTGACCATTAAAACTTACAGCAAGCAAGGAGAGGAAATGTGCTCAGCGGAACCCGACATTCAGCCCTGGGGAATCCAGTGACTAAACATCAGGGGAGAAGGGAAGCTTTGATACACCCCAAAATTTCAAAGAATTTAGATTTTTCTGGGACACGATTCTTAGTTATTAGAAAAGTAGTACCTGCCGAAACCCGGGATCGAACCAGGGACCTTTAGATCTTCAGTCTAACGCTCTCCCAACTGAGCTATTTCGGCTTACGCACTTTAAGATCTTGATATTTTTTGCGACTCCGGATCTTTACAGGCTGTCCTTTCTCACTTTTGGATGGATAAAGAGTTGTATACTGCAACAGTGTAATTGTATGCCGCAACATAATGTAAAATCGTAACACTTTAATAAAAAGGGAGCTTTTGTTACATTCAGAAATTGTAGATTAAAATAGTACTTTGACCATTAAAACTTACAGCAAGCAAGGAGAGGAAATGTGCTCAGCGGAACCCGACATTCAGCCCTGGGGAATCCAGTGAATAAACATCCGGGGAGAAGGGAAGCTTTGTGACACCCCGAAATCCCAAAGAATTTAGATTATTCTGGGACACGATTCTTAGTTATAAGAAACCCGGGATCAAACCAGGGACCTTTAGATCTTCAGTCTAACGCTCTCCGAACTGAGCTATTTCGGCTTATGCACTTTACGATTTTGATATTTTTTGCGACTCCGGATCTTTACAGGCTGTCCTTTCTCACTTTTGGATGGATAAAGAGCTGTATACTGCAACAGTGTAAATGTATGCCGCAACATAATGTAAAATCGTAACACTTTAATAAAAAGGGAGCTTTTGTTACAATCAGAAATTGTAGATTAAAATAGTACTTTGACCATTAAAATTTACAGAAAACAAGGAGAGGAAATGTGCTCAGCGGAACCCGACATTCAGCCCTGGGGAATCCAGTGACTAAACATCCGGTCAGAAGGGAAGCTTTGAGACACCCCAAAATCCCAAAGAATTTAGATTATTCTGTGACACGATTCATAGTTATAAGAAAAGTAGTACCTGCCGAAACCCGGGATCGAACCAGGGACATTTAGATCTTCAGTCTAACGCTCTCCCAACTGAGCTATTTCAGCTTATACACTTTAAGATCTTGATATTTTTTGCGACTCCGGATCTTTACAGGCTGTCCTTTCTCACTTTTGGATGGATAAAGAGTTGTATACTGCAACAGTGTAATTGTATGCCGCAACATAATGTAAAATCGTAACACTTTAATAAAAAGGGAGCTTTTGTTACATTCAGAAATTGTAGATTAAAATAGTACTTTGACCATTAAAACTTACAGCAAGCAAGGAGAGGAAATGTGCTCAGCGGAACCCGACATTCAGCCCTGGGGAATCCAGTGAATAAACATCCGGGGAGAAGGGAAGCTTTGTGACACCCCGAAATCCCAAAGAATTTAGATTATTCTGGGACACGATTCTTAGTTATAAGAAACCCGGGATCAAACCAGGGACCTTTAGATCTTCAGTCTAACGCTCTCCGAACTGAGCTATTTCGGCTTATGCACTTTACGATTTTGATATTTTTTGCGACTCCGGATCTTTACAGGCTGTCCTTTCTCACTTTTGGATGGATAAAGAGCTGTATACTGCAACAGTGTAAATGTATGCCGCAACATAATGTAAAATCGTAACACTTTAATAAAAAGGGAGCTTTTGTTACAATCAGAAATTGTAGATTAAAATAGTACTTTGACCATTAAAATTTACAGAAAACAAGGAGAGGAAATGTGCTCAGCGGAACCCGACATTCAGCCCTGGGGAATCCAGTGACTAAACATCCGGGGAGAAGGGAAGCTTTGAGACACCCCAAAATCCCAAAGAATTTAGATTATTCTGGGACACGATTCTTAGTTATAAGAAAAGTAGTACCTGCCAAAACCCAGGATCAAACCAGGGACCTTTAGATGTACAGTCTAACGCTCTCCCAACTGAGCTATTTCGGCTTACGCACTTTAAGATTTTGATATTTTTTGCGACTCCGGATCTTTACAGGCTGTCCTTTCTCACTTTTGGATGGATAAAGAGTTGCCGCAACATAATGTAAAATCGTAACACTTTAATAAAAAGGAAGCTTTTGTTACAATCAGAAATTGTAGATTAAAATAGTACTTTGACCATTAAAACTTACAGCAAGCAAGGAGAGGATATGTGCTCAGCGGAAACCGACATTCAGCCCTGGGGAATCCAGTGACTAAACATCCGGGGAGAAGGGAAGCTTTGAGACACCCCAAAATCGCAAAGAATTTAGATTATTCTGGGACACGATTCTTAGTTATAAGAAAAGCAGTACCTGCCGAAACCCGGGATCGAACCAGGGACCTTTATATCTTCAGTCTAACGCACTCCCAACTGAGCTATTTCGGCTTATGCACTTTATGATTTTGATATTTTTTGCGACCCTGGATCTTTACAGGCTGTCCTTTCTCACTTTTGGATGGATAAACAGCTGTATACTGCAACAGTGTAAATGTATGCCGCAACATAATGTAAAATCGTAACACTTTAATAAAAAGGGAGCTTTTGTTACATTCAGAAATTGTAGATTAAAATAGTACTTTGACCATTAAAACTTACAGCAAGTAAGGAGAGGAAATGTGCTCAGCGGAACCCGACATTCAGCCCTGGGGAATCCAGTGACTAAACATCCGCGGAGAAGGGAAGCTTTGAGACACCCCAAAATCCCAAAGAATTTAGATTTTTCTGGGACACGATTCTTAGTTATAAGTAAAATAGTAACTGCCGAAACCCGGGACCTTTAGATCTTCAGTCTAACGCTCTCCCAACTGAGCTATTTCGGCTTACGCACTTTAAGATCTTGATATTTTTTGCGACTCCGGATCTTTACAGGCTGTCCTTTCTCACTTTTGGATGGATAAAGAGTTGCCGCAACATAATGTAAAATCGTAACACTTTAATAAAAAGGGAGCTTTTGTTACAATCAGAAATTGTAGGTTAAAATAGTACTTTGACCATTAAAACTTACAGCAAGCAAGGAGAGGAAATGTGCTCAGCTGAACCCGACATTCAGCCCTGGGGAATCCAGTGACTAAACATCCGGGGAGAAGGGAAGCTTTGATACACCCCAAAATTTCAAAGAATTTAGATTTTTCTGGGACACGATTCTTAGTTATTAGAAAAGTAGTACCTGCCAAAACCCGGGATCGAACCAGGGACCTTTAGATCTTCAGTCTAACGCTCTCCCAACTGAGCTATTTCGGCTTATGCACTTTAAGATCTTGATATTTTCTGCGACTCCGGATCTTTACAGGCTGTCCTTTCTCACTTTTGGATGGATAAAGAGTTGTCGCAACATAATGTAAAATCGTAACACTTTAATAAAAAGGGAGCTTTTGTTACAATCAGAAATTGTAGATTAAAATAGTACTTTGACCATTAAAACTTACAGCAAGCAAGGAGAGGATATGTGCTCAGCGGAAACCGACATTCAGCCCTGGGGAATCCAGTGACTAAACATCCGGGGAGAAGGGAAGCTTTGAGACACCCCAAAATTTTTTGCGACTCCGGATATTTATAGGCTGTCCTTTCTCACTTTTGGATGGATAAAGAGTTGCCGCAACATAATGTAAAATCGTAACACTTTAATAAAAAGGGAGCTTTTGTTACTATCAGAAATTGTAGATTAAAATAGTACTTTGACCATTAAAACTTACAGCAAGCAAGGAGAAGAAATGTGCTCAGCGGAACCCGACATTCAGCGCTGGGGAATCCAGAGACTAAACATCCGGGGAGAAGGGAAGCTTTGAGACACCCCAAAATCCCAAAGAATTTAGATTATTCTGTGACACGATTCATAGTTATAAGAAAAGTAGTACCTGCCGAAACCCGGCATCGAACCAGGGACCTTTAGATCTTCAGTCTAACGCTCTCCCAACTGAGCTATTTCGGCTTATGCACTTTAAGATCTTGATATTTTTTGCGACTCCGGATCTTTACAGGCTGTCCTTTCTCACTTTTGGATGGATAAAGAGTTGTCGCAACATAATGTAAAATCGTAACACTTTAATAAAAAGGGAGCTTTTGTTACAATCAGAAATTGTAGATTAAAATAGTACTTTGACCATTAAAACTTACAGCAAGCAAGGAGAGGAAATGTGCTCAGCGGAACCCGACATTCAGCCCTGGGGAATGCAGAGACTAAACATCCGGGGAGAAGGGAAGCTTTGAGACACCCCAAAATCCCAAAGAATTTAGATTATTCTGTGACACGATTCATAGTTATAAGAAAAGTAGTACCTGCCGAAACCCGGGATCGAACCAGGGACCTTTAGATCTTCAGTCTAACGCTCTCCCAACTGAGCTATTTCGGCTTATGCACTTTAAGATCTTGATATTTTTTGCGACTCCGGATCTTTACAGGCTGTCCTTTCTCACTTTTGGATGGATAAAGAGTTGTCGCAACATAATGTAAAATCGTAACACTTTAATAAAAAGGGAGCTTTTGTTACAATCAGAAATTGTAGATTAAAATAGTACTTTGACCATTAAAACTTACAGCAAGCAAGGAGAGGAAATGTGCTCAGCGGAACCCGACATTCAGCCCTGGGGAATCCAGAGACTAAACATCCGGGGAGAAGGGAAGCTTTGAGACACCCCAAAATTTTTTGCGACTCCGGATATTTACAGGCTGTCCTTTCTCACTTTTGGAAGGATAAAGAGTTGTCGCAACATAATGTAAAATCGTAACACTTTAATAAAAAGGGAGCTTTTGTTACAATCAGAAATTGTAGATTAAAATAGTACTTTGACCATTAAAACTTACAGCAAGCAAGGAGAGGAAATGTGCTCAGCGGAACCCGACATTCAGCCCTGGGGAATCCAGAGACTAAACATCCGGGGAGAAGGGAAGCTTTGAGACACCCCAAAATTTTTTGCGACTCCGGATATTTACAGGCTGTCCTTTCTCACTTTTGGATGGATAAAGAGTTGTCGCAACATAATGTAAAATCGTAACACTTTAATAAAAAGGGAGCTTTTGTTACAATCAGAAATTGTAGATTAAAATAGTACTTTGACCATTAAAACTTAGAGCAAGCAAGGAGAGGAAATGTGCTCAGCGGAACCCGACATTCAGCCCTGGGGAATCAAGAGACTAAACATCCGGGGAGAAGGGAAGCTTTGAGACTCCCCAAAATTTTTTGCGACTCCGGATATTTACAGGCTGTCCTTTCTCACTTTTGGATGGATAAAGAGTTGTCGCAACATAATGTAAAATCTTAACACTTTAATAAAAAGGGAGCTTTTGTTACAATCAGAAATTGTAGATTAAAATAGTACTTTGACCATTAAAACTTACAGCAAGCAAGGAGAGGAAATGTGCTCAGCGGAACCCGACATTCAGCCCTGGGGAATCCAGAGACTAAACATCCGGGGAGAAGGGAAGCTTTGAGACACCCCAAAATCCCAAAGAATTTAGATTATTCTGTGACACGATTCATAGTTATAAGAAAAGTAGTACCTGCCGAAACCCAGGATCGAACCAGGGACCTTTAGATCTTCAGTCTAACGCTCTCCCAACTGAGCTATTTCGGCTTATGCACTTTAATATCTTGATATTTTCTGCGACTCCGGATCTTTACAGGCTGTCCTTTCTCACTTTTGGATGGATAAAGAGTTGTCGCAACATAATGTAAAATCGTAACACTTTAATAAAAAGGGAGCTTTTGTTACAATCAGAAATTGTAGATTAAAATAGTACTTTGACCATTAAAACTTACAGCAAGCAAGGAGAGGAAATGTGCTCAGCGGAACCCGACATTCAGCCCTGGGGAATCCAGAGACTAAACATCCGGGGAGAAGGGAAGCTTTGAGACACCCCAAAATCCCAAAGAATTTAGATTATTCTGTGACACGATTCATAGTTATAAGAAAAGTAGTACCTGCCGAAACCCGGGATCGAACCAGGGACCTTTAGATCTTCAGTCTAACGCTCTCCCAACTGAGCTATTTCAGCTTATACACTTTAAGATCTTGATATTTTTTGCGACTCCGGATCTTTACAGGCTGTCCTTTCTCACTTTTGGATGGATAAAGAGTTGTCGCAACATAATGTAAAATCGTAACACTTTAATAAAAAGGGAGCTTTTGTTACAATCAGAAATTGTAGATTAAAATAGTACTTTGACCATTAAAACTTACAGCAAGCAAGGAGAGGAAATGTGCTCAGCGGAACCCGACATTCAGCCCTGGGGAATCCAGTGACTAAACATCCGGGGAGAAGGGAAGCTTTGAGACACCCCAAAATCCCAAAGAATTTAGATTATTCTGTGACACGATTCATAGTTATAAGAAAAGTAGTACCTGCTGAAACCCGGGATCGAACCAGGGACCTTTAGATCTTCAGTCTAACGCTCTCCCAACTGAGCTATTTCGGCTTATGCACTTTAAGATCTTGATATTTTCTGCGACTCCGGATCTTTACAGGCTGTCCTTTCTCACTTTTGGATGGATAAAGAGTTGTCGCAACATAATGTAAAATCGTAACACTTTAATAAAAAGGGAGCTTTTGTTACAATCAGAAATTGTAGATTAAAATAGTACTTTGACCATTAAAACTTACAGCAAGCAAGGAGAGGAAATGTGCTCAGCGGAATTCGACATTCAGCCCTGGGGAATCCAGTGACTAAACATCCGGGGAGAAGGGAAGCTTTGAGACACCCCAAAATCCCAAAGAATTTAGATTATTCTGGGACACGATTCTTAGTTATAAGAAAAATAGTACCTGCCGAAACCGAACCAGGGACCTTAAGATCTTCAGTCTAACGCTCTCCCAACTGAGCTATTTCGGCTTACGCACTTAAAGATCTTGATATTTTTTGCGACTCCGGATCTTTACAGGCTGTCCTTTCTCACTTTTGGATGGATAAAGAGTTGTATACTGCAACAGTGTAATTGTATGCCGCAACATAATGTAAAATCGTAACACTTTAATAAAAAGGGAGCTTTTGTTACATTCAGAAATTGTAGATTAAAATAGTACTTTGACCATTAAAACTTACAGCAAGCAAGGAGAGGAAATGTGCTCAGCGGAACCCGACATTCAGCCCTGGGGAATCCAGAGACTAAACATCCGGGGAGAAGGGAAGCTTTGAGACACCCCAAAATCCCAAAGAATTTAGATTATTCTGTGACACGATTCATAGTTATAAGAAAAATAGTACCTGCCGAAAACCGAAATCGAACCAGGGACCTTTAGATCTTCAGTCTAACGCTCTCCCAACTGAGCTATTTCAGCTTATGCACTTTAAGATCTTGATATTTTTTGCGACTCCGGATCTTTACAGGCTGTCCTTTCTCACTTTTGGATGGATAAAGAGTTGTCGCAACATAATGTAAAATCGTAACACTTTAATAAAAAGGGAGCTTTTGTTACAATCAGAAATTGTAGATTAAAATAGTACTTTGACCATTAAAACTTACAGCAAGCAAGGAGAGGAAATGTGCTCAGCGGAACCCGACATTCAGCCCTGTTGGAATCCAGAGACTAAACATCCGGGGAGAAGGGAAGCTTTGAGACACCCCAAAATTTTTTGCGACTCCGGATATTTACAGGCTGTCCTTTCTCACTTTTGGATGGATAAAGAGTTGCCGCAACATAATGTAAAATCGTAACACTTTAATAAAAAGGGAGCTTTTGTTACAATCAGAAATTGTAGGTTAAAATAGTACTTTGACCATTAAAACTTACAGCAAGCAAGGAGAGGAAATGTTCTCAGCGGAACCCGACATTCAGCCCTGGGGAATCCAGTGACTAAACATCCGGTGAGAAGGGAAGCTTTGAGACACCCCAAAATCCCAAAGAATTTAGATTATTCTGGGACACGATTCTTAGTTATAAGAAAAATAGTACCTGCCGAAACCGAACCAGGGACCTAAAGATCTTCAGTCTAACGCTCTCCCAACTGAGCTATTTCGGCTTACGCACTTAAAGATCTTGATATTTTTTGCGACTCCGGATCTTTACAGGCTGTCCTTTCTCACTTTTGGATGGATAAATAGTTGTATACTGCAACAGTGTAATTGTATGCCGCAACATAATGTAAAATCGTAACACTTTAATAAAAAGGGAGCTTTTGTTACATTCAGAAATTGTAGATTAAAATAGTACTTTGACCATTAAAACTTACAGCAAGCAAGGAGAGGAAATGTGCTCAGCGGAACCCGACAGTCAGCCCTGGGGAATCCAGTGACTAAACATCCGGGGAGAAGGGAAGCTTTGAGACACCCCAAAATCCCAAAGAATTTAGATTATTCTGGGACACGATTCTTAGTTATAAGAAAAATAGTACCTGCCGAAACCGAACCAGGGACCTAAAGATCTTCAGTCTAACGCTCTCCCAACTGAGCTATTTCGGCTTACGCACTTAAAGATCTTGATATTTTTTGCGACTCCGGATCTTTACAGGCTGTCCTTTCTCACTTTTGGATGGATAAATAGTTGTATACTGCAACAGTGTAATTGTATGCCGCAACATAATGTAAAATCGTAACACTTTAATAAAAAGGGAGCTTTTGTTACATTCAGAAATTGTAGATTAAAATAGTACTTTGACCATTAAAACTTACAGTAAGCAAGGAGAGGAAATGTGCTCAGCGGAACCCGACATTCAGCCCTGGGGAATCCAGTGACTAAACATCCGGGGAGAAGGGAAGCTTTGAGACACCCCAAAATCCCAAAGAATTTAGATTTTTCTGGGACACGATTCTTAGTTATAAGTAAAATAGTAACTGCCGAAACCCGGGACCTTTAGATCTTCAGTCTAACGCTCTCCCAACTGAGCTATTTCGGCTTACGCACTTTAAGATCTTGATATTTTTTGCGACTCCGGATCTTTACAGGCTGTCCTTTCTCACTTTTGGATGGATAAAGAGTTGCCGCAACATAATGTAAAATCGTAACACTTTAATAAAAAGGGAGCTTTTGTTACAATCAGAAATTGTAGGTTAAAATAGTACTTTGACCATTAAAACTTACAGCAAGCAAGGAGAGGAAATGTGCTCAGCGGAACCCGACATTCAGCCCTGGGGAATCCAGTGACTAAACATCCGGGGAGAAGGGAAGCTTTGATACACCCCAAAATTTCAAAGAATTTAGATTTTTCTGGGACACGATTCTTAGTTATTAGAAAAGTAGTACCTGCCGAAACCCGGGATCGAACCAGGGACCTTTAGATCTTCAGTCTAACGCTCTCCCAACTGAGCTATTTCGGCTTATGCACTTTAAGATCTTGATATTTTCTGCGACTCCGGATCTTTACAGGCTGTCCTTTCTCACTTTTGGATGGATAAAGAGTTGTCGCAACATAATGTAAAATCGTAACACTTTAATAAAAAGGGAGCTTTTGTTACAATCAGAAATTGTAGATTAAAATAGTACTTTGACCATTAAAACTTACAGCAAGCAAGGAGAGGAAATGTGCTCAGCGGAACCCGACATTCAGCCCTGGGGAATCCAGAGACTAAACATCCGGGGAGAAGGGAAGCTTTGAGACACCCCAAAATCCCAAAGAATTTAGATTATTCTGTGACACGATTCATAGTTATAAGAAAAGTAGTACCTGCCGAAACCCGGGATCGAACCAGGGACCTTTAGATCTTCAGTCTAACGCTCTCCCAACTGAGCTATTTCGGCTTATGCACTTTTAGATCTTGATATTTTCTGCGACTCCGGATCTTTACAGGCTGTCCTTTCTCACTTTTGGATGGATAAATAGTTGTATACTGCAACAGTGTAATTGTATGCCGCAACATAATGTAAAATCGTAACACTTTAATAAAAAGGGAGCTTTTGTTACATTCAGAAATTGTAGATTAAAATAGTACTTTGACCATTAAAACTTACAGTAAGCAAGGAGAGGAAATGTGCTCAGCGGAACCCGACATTCAGCCCTGGGGAATCCAGTGACTAAACATCCGGGGAGAAGGGAAGCTTTGAGACACCCCAAAATCCCAAAGAATTTAGATTTTTCTGGGACACGATTCTTAGTTATAAGTAAAATAGTAACTGCCGAAACCCGGGACCTTTAGATCTTCAGTCTAACGCTCTCCCAACTGAGCTATTTCGGCTTACGCACTTTAAGATCTTGATATTTTTTGCGACTCCGGATCTTTACAGGCTGTCCTTTCTCACTTTTGGATGGATAAAGAGTTGCCGCAACATAATGTAAAATCGTAACACTTTAATAAAAAGGGAGCTTTTGTTACAATCAGAAATTGTAGGTTAAAATAGTACTTTGACCATTAAAACTTACAGCAAGCAAGGAGAGGAAATGTGCTCAGCGGAACCCGACATTCAGCCCTGGGGAATCCAGTGACTAAACATCCGGGGAGAAGGGAAGCTTTGATACACCCCAAAATTTCAAAGAATTTAGATTTTTCTGGGACACGATTCTTAGTTATTAGAAAAGTAGTACCTGCCGAAACCCGGGATCGAACCAGGGACCTTTAGATCTTCAGTCTAACGCTCTCCCAACTGAGCTATTTCGGCTTATGCACTTTAAGATCTTGATATTTTCTGCGACTCCGGATCTTTACAGGCTGTCCTTTCTCACTTTTGGATGGATAAAGAGTTGTCGCAACATAATGTAAAATCGTAACACTTTAATAAAAAGGGAGCTTTTGTTACAATCAGAAATTGTAGATTAAAATAGTACTTTGACCATTAAAACTTACAGCAAGCAAGGAGAGGAAATGTGCTCAGCGGAACCCGACATTCAGCCCTGGGGAATCCAGAGACTAAACATCCGGGGAGAAGGGAAGCTTTGAGACACCCCAAAATCCCAAAGAATTTAGATTATTCTGTGACACGATTCATAGTTATAAGAAAAGTAGTACCTGCCGAAACCCGGGATCGAACCAGGGACCTTTAGATCTTCAGTCTAACGCTCTCCCAACTGAGCTATTTCGGCTTATGCACTTTTAGATCTTGATATTTTCTGCGACTCCGGATCTTTACAGGCTGTCCTTTCTCACTTTTGGATGGATAAAGAGTTGTCGCAACATAATGTAAAATCGTAACACTTTAATAAAAAGGGAGCTTTTGTTACAATCAGAAATTGTAGATTAAAATAGTACTTTGACCATTAAAACTTACAGCAAGCAAGGAGAGGAAATGTGCTCAGCGGAACCCGACATTCAGCCCTGGGGAATCCAGTGACTAAACATCAGGGGAGAAGGGAAGCTTTGATACACCCCAAAATTTCAAAGAATTTAGATTTTTCTGGGACACGATTCTTAGTTATTAGAAAAGTAGTACCTGCCGAAACCCGGGATCGGACCAGGGACCTTTAGATCTTCAGTCTAACGCTCTCCCAACTGAGCTATTTCGGCTTACGCACTTTAAGATCTTGATATTTTTTGCGACTCCGGATCTTTACAGGCTGTCCTTTCTCACTTTTGGATGGATAAAGAGTTGTATACTACAACAGTGTAATTGTATGCCGCAACATAATGTAAAATCGTAACACTTTAATAAAAAGGGAGCTTTTGTTACATTCAGAAATTGTAGATTAAAATAGTACTTTGACCATTAAAACTTACAGCAAGCAAGGAGAGGAAATGTGCTCAGCGGAACCCGACATTCAGCCCTGGGGAATCCAGTGAATAAACATCCGGGGAGAAGGGAAGCTTTGTGACACCCCGAAATCCCAAAGAATTTAGATTATTCTGGGACACGATTCTTAGTTATAAGAAACCCGGGATCAAACCAGGGACCTTTAGATCTTCAGTCTAACGCTCTCCGAACTGAGCTATTTCGGCTTATGCACTTTACGATTTTGATATTTTTTGCGACTCCGGATCTTTACAGGCTGTCCTTTCTCACTTTTGGATGGATAAAGAGCTGTATACTGCAACAGTGTAAATGTATGCCGCAACATAATGTAAAATCGTAACACTTTAATAAAAAGGGAGCTTTTGTTACAATCAGAAATTGTAGATTAAAATAGTACTTTGACCATTAAAATTTACAGAAAACAAGGAGAGGAAATGTGCGGAACCCGACATTCAGCCCTGGGGAATCCAGTGACTAAACCTCCGGTCAGAAGGGAAGCTTTGAGACACCCCAAAATCCCAAAGAATTTAGATTATTCTGTGACACGATTCATAGTTATAAGAAAAGTAGTACCTGCCGAAACCCGGGATCGAACCAGGGACCTTTAGATCTTCAGTCTAACGCTCTCCCAACTGAGCTATTTCAGCTTATACACTTTAAGATCTTGATATTTTTTGCGACTCCGGATCTTTACAGGCTGTCCTTTCTCACTTTTGGATGGATAAAGAGTTGTATACTGCAACAGTGTAATTGTATGCCGCAACATAATGTAAAATCGTAACACTTTAATAAAAAGGGAGCTTTTGTTACATTCAGAAATTGTAGATTAAAATAGTACTTTGACCATTAAAACTTACAGCAAGCAAGGAGAGGAAATGTGCTCAGCGGAACCCGACATTCAGCCCTGGGGAATCCAGTGAATAAACATCCGGGGAGAAGGGAAGCTTTGTGACACCCCGAAATCCCAAAGAATTTAGATTATTCTGGGACACGATTCTTAGTTATAAGAAACCCGGGATCAAACCAGGGACCTTTAGATCTTCAGTCTAACGCTCTCCGAACTGAGCTATTTCGGCTTATGCACTTTACGATTTTGATATTTTTTGCGACTCCGGATCTTTACAGGCTGTCCTTTCTCACTTTTGGATGGATAAAGAGCTGTATACTGCAACAGTGTAAATGTATGCCGCAACATAATGTAAAATCGTAACACTTTAATAAAAAGGGAGCTTTTGTTACAATCAGAAATTGTAGATTAAAATAGTACTTTGACCATTAAAATTTACAGAAAACAAGGAGAGGAAATGTGCTCAGCGGAACCCGACATTCAGCCCTGGGGAATCCAGTGACTAAACATCCGGGGAGAAGGGAAGCTTTGAGACACCCCAAAATCCCAAAGAATTTAGATTATTCTGGGACACGATTCTTAGTTATAAGAAAAGTAGTACCTGCCAAAACCCAGGATCAAACCAGGGACCTTTAGATGTACAGTCTAACGCTCTCCCAACTGAGCTATTTCGGCTTACGCACTTTAAGATTTTGATATTTTTTGCGACTCCGGATCTTTACAGGCTGTCCTTTCTCACTTTTGGATGGATAAAGAGTTGCCGCAACATAATGTAAAATCGTAACACTTTAATAAAAAGGAAGCTTTTGTTACAATCAGAAATTGTAGATTAAAATAGTACTTTGACCATTAAAACTTACAGCAAGCAAGGAGAGGATATGTGCTCAGCGGAAACCGACATTCAGCCCTGGGGAATCCAGTGACTAAACATCCGGGGAGAAGGGAAGCTTTGAGACACCCCAAAATCGCAAAGAATTTAGATTATTCTGGGACACGATTCTTAGTTATAAGAAAAGCAGTACCTGCCGAAACCCGGGATCGAACCAGGGACCTTTATATCTTCAGTCTAACGCACTCCCAACTGAGCTATTTCGGCTTATGCACTTTATGATTTTGATATTTTTTGCGACCCTGGATCTTTACAGGCTGTCCTTTCTCACTTTTGGATGGATAAACAGCTGTATACTGCAACAGTGTAAATGTATGCCGCAACATAATGTAAAATCGTAACACTTTAATAAAAAGGGAGCTTTTGTTACATTCAGAAATTGTAGATTAAAATAGTACTTTGACCATTAAAACTTACAGCAAGTAAGGAGAGGAAATGTGCTCAGCGGAACCCGACATTCAGCCCTGGGGAATCCAGTGACTAAACATCCGCGGAGAAGGGAAGCTTTGAGACACCCCAAAATCCCAAAGAATTTAGATTTTTCTGGGACACGATTCTTAGTTATAAGTAAAATAGTAACTGCCGAAACCCGGGACCTTTAGATCTTCAGTCTAACGCTCTCCCAACTGAGCTATTTCGGCTTACGCACTTTAAGATCTTGATATTTTTTGCGACTCCGGATCTTTACAGGCTGTCCTTTCTCACTTTTGGATGGATAAAGAGTTGCCGCAACATAATGTAAAATCGTAACACTTTAATAAAAAGGGAGCTTTTGTTACAATCAGAAATTGTAGGTTAAAATAGTACTTTGACCATTAAAACTTACAGCAAGCAAGGAGAGGAAATGTGCTCAGCTGAACCCGACATTCAGCCCTGGGGAATCCAGTGACTAAACATCCGGGGAGAAGGGAAGCTTTGATACACCCCAAAATTTCAAAGAATTTAGATTTTTCTGGGACACGATTCTTAGTTATTAGAAAAGTAGTACCTGCCAAAACCCGGGATCGAACCAGGGACCTTTAGATCTTCAGTCTAACGCTCTCCCAACTGAGCTATTTCGGCTTATGCACTTTAAGATCTTGATATTTTCTGCGACTCCGGATCTTTACAGGCTGTCCTTTCTCACTTTTGGATGGATAAAGAGTTGTCGCAACATAATGTAAAATCGTAACACTTTAATAAAAAGGGAGCTTTTGTTACAATCAGAAATTGTAGATTAAAATAGTACTTTGACCATTAAAACTTACAGCAAGCAAGGAGAGGATATGTGCTCAGCGGAAACCGACATTCAGCCCTGGGGAATCCAGTGACTAAACATCCGGGGAGAAGGGAAGCTTTGAGACACCCCAAAATTTTTTGCGACTCCGGATATTTATAGGCTGTCCTTTCTCACTTTTGGATGGATAAAGAGTTGCCGCAACATAATGTAAAATCGTAACACTTTAATAAAAAGGGAGCTTTTGTTACTATCAGAAATTGTAGATTAAAATAGTACTTTGACCATTAAAACTTACAGCAAGCAAGGAGAAGAAATGTGCTCAGCGGAACCCGACATTCAGCGCTGGGGAATCCAGAGACTAAACATCCGGGGAGAAGGGAAGCTTTGAGACACCCCAAAATCCCAAAGAATTTAGATTATTCTGTGACACGATTCATAGTTATAAGAAAAGTAGTACCTGCCGAAACCCGGGATCGAACCAGGGACCTTTAGATCTTCAGTCTAACGCTCTCCCAACTGAGCTATTTCGGCTTATGCACTTTAAGATCTTGATATTTTTTGCGACTCCGGATCTTTACAGGCTGTCCTTTCTCACTTTTGGATGGATAAAGAGTTGTCGCAACATAATGTAAAATCGTAACACTTTAATAAAAAGGGAGCTTTTGTTACAATCAGAAATTGTAGATTAAAATAGTACTTTGACCATTAAAACTTACAGCAAGCAAGGAGAGGAAATGTGCTCAGCGGAACCCGACATTCAGCCCTGGGGAATGCAGAGACTAAACATCCGGGGAGAAGGGAAGCTTTGAGACACCCCAAAATTTTTTGCGACTCCGGATATTTACAGGCTGTCCTTTCTCACTTTTGGATGGATAAAGAGTTGCCGCAACATAATGTAAAATCGTAACACTTTAATAAAAAGGGAGCTTTTGTTACAATCAGAAATTGTAGATTAAAATAGTACTTTGACCATTAAAACTTACAGCAAGCAAGGAGAGGAAATGTGCTCAGCGGAACCCGACATTCAGCCCTGGGGAATCCAGAGACTAAACATCCGGGGAGAAGGGAAGCTTTGAGACACCCCAAAATTTTTTGCGACTCCGGATATTTACAGGCTGTCCTTTCTCACTTTTGGAAGGATAAAGAGTTGTCGCAACATAATGTAAAATCGTAACACTTTAATAAAAAGGGAGCTTTTGTTACAATCAGAAATTGTAGATTAAAATAGTACTTTGACCATTAAAACTTACAGCAAGCAAGGAGAGGAAATGTGCTCAGCGGAACCCGACATTCAGCCCTGGGGAATCCAGAGACTAAACATCCGGGGAGAAGGGAAGCTTTGAGACACCCCAAAATTTTTTGCGACTCCGGATATTTACAGGCTGTCCTTTCTCACTTTTGGATGGATAAAGAGTTGTCGCAACATAATGTAAAATCGTAACACTTTAATAAAAAGGGAGCTTTTGTTACAATCAGAAATTGTAGATTAAAATAGTACTTTGACCATTAAAACTTAGAGCAAGCAAGGAGAGGAAATGTGCTCAGCGGAACCCGACATTCAGCCCTGGGGAATCAAGAGACTAAACATCCGGGGAGAAGGGAAGCTTTGAGACTCCCCAAAATTTTTTGCGACTCCGGATATTTACAGGCTGTCCTTTCTCACTTTTGGATGGATAAAGAGTTGTCGCAACATAATGTAAAATCGTAACACTTTAATAAAAAGGGAGCTTTTGTTACAATCAGAAATTGTAGATTAAAATAGTACTTTGACCATTAAAACTTAGAGCAAGCAAGGAGAGGAAATGTGCTCAGCGGAACCCGACAATCAGCCCTGGGGAATCAAGAGACTAAACATCCGGGGAGAAGGGAAGCTTTGAGACACCCCAAAATTTTTTGCGACTCCGGATATTTACAGGCTGTCCTTTCTCACTTTTGGATGGATAAAGAGTTGCTGCAACATAATGTAAAATCATAACACTTTAATAAAAAGGGAGCTTTTGTTACAATCAGAAATTGTAGATTAAAATAGTACTTTGACCATTAAAACTTACAGCAAGCAAGGAGAGGAAATGTGCTCAGCGGAACCCGACATTCAGCCCTGGGGAATCCAGTGACTAAACATCCGGGGAGAAGGGAAGCTTCGAGACACCCCAAAATCCCAAAGAATTTAGATTATTCTGGGACACGATTCATAGTTATTAGAAAAGTAGTACCTGCCAAAACCCGGGTTCGAACCAGAGACCTTTAGATCTTCAGTCTAACGCTCTCCCAACTGAGCTATTTCGGCTTATGCACTTTAAGATCGTGATATTTTTTGCGACTCCGGATCTTTACAGGCTGTCCTTTCTCACTTTTGGATGGATAAAGAGTTGTCGCAACATAATGTAAAATCTTAACACTTTAATAAAAAGGGAGCTTTTGTTACAATCAGAAATTGTAGATTAAAATAGTACTTTGACCATTAAAACTTACAGCAAGCAAGGAGAGGAAATGTGCTCAGCGGAACCCGACATTCAGCCCTGGGGAATCCAGAGACTAAACATCCGGGGAGAAGGGAAGCTTTGAGACACCCCAAAATCCCAAAGAATTTAGATTATTCTGGGACACGATTCATAGTTATTAGAAAAGTAGTACCTGCCAAAACCCGGGTTCGAACCAGAGACCTTTAGATCTTCAGTCTAACGCTCTCCCAACTGAGCTATTTCGGCTTATGCACTTTAAGATCGTGATATTTTTTGCGACTCCGGATCTTTACAGGCTGTCCTTTCTCACTTTTGGATGGATAAAGAGTTG
This sequence comes from Rhinoderma darwinii, assembly GCF_050947455.1. Classification (NCBI taxonomy): domain Eukaryota; kingdom Metazoa; phylum Chordata; class Amphibia; order Anura; family Rhinodermatidae; genus Rhinoderma; species Rhinoderma darwinii. The sequence continues at coordinate 61,502 of NW_027463888.1, forward strand.
TCGCAACATAATGTAAAATCTTAACACTTTAATAAAAAGGGAGCTTTTGTTACAATCAGAAATTGTAGATTAAAATAGTACTTTGACCATTAAAACTTACAGCAAGCAAGGAGAGGAAATGTGCTCAGCGGAACCCGACATTCAGCCCTGGGGAATCCAGAGACTAAACATCCGGGGAGAAGGGAAGCTTTGAGACACCCCAAAATCCCAAAGAATTTAGATTATTCTGTGACACGATTCATAGTTATAAGAAAAGTAGTACCTGCCAAAACCCAGGATCAAACCAGGGACCTTTAGATGTACAGTCTAACGCTCTCCCAACTGAGCTATTTCGGCTTACGCACTTTAAGATTTTGATATTTTTTGCGACTCCGGATCTTTACAGGCTGTCCTTTCTCACTTTTGGATGGATAAAGAGTTGCCGCAACATAATGTAAAATCGTAACACTTTAATAAAAAGGAAGCTTTTGTTACAATCAGAAATTGTAGATTAAAATAGTACTTTGACCATTAAAACTTACAGCAAGCAAGGAGAGGAAATGTGCTCAGCGGAACCCGACATTCAGCCCTGGGGAATCCAGAGACTAAACATCCGGGGAGAAGGGAAGCTTTGAGACACCCCAAAATCCCAAAGAATTTAGATTTTTCTGGGACACGATTCTTAGTTATAAGTAAAATAGTAACTGCCGAAACCAGGGACCTTTAGATCTTCAGTCTAACGCTCTCCCAACTGAGCTATTTCGGCTTATGCACTTTAGATCTTGATATTTTTTGCGACTCCGGATCTTTACAGGCTGTCCTTTCTCACTTTTGGATGGATAAAGAGTTGCCGCAACATAATGTAAAATCGTAACACTTTAATAAAAAGGGAGCTTTTGTTACAATCAGAAATTGTAGATTAAAATAGTACTTTGACCATTAAAACTTACAGCAAGCAAGGAGAGGAAATGTGCTCAGCGGAACCCGACATTCAGCCCTGGGGAATCCAGTGACTAAACATCCGGGGAGAAGGGAAGCTTTGAGACACCCCAAAATCCCAAAGAATTTAGATTATTCTGGGACACGATTCATAGTTATAAGAAAAGTAGTACCTGCCGAAACCAGGGATCGAACCAGGGACCTTTAGATTTTCAGTCTAACGCTCTCCCAACTGAGCTATTTCGGCTTATGCACTTTAGATCTTGATATTTTTTGCGACTCCGGATCTTTACAGGCTGTCTTCACTTTTGGATGGATAAAGAGTTGCCGCAACATAATGTAAAATCGTAACACTTTAATAAAAAGGGAGCTTTTGTTACAATCAGAAATTGTAGATTAAAATAGTACTTTGACCATTAAAACTTACAGCAAGCAAGGAGAGGAAATGTGCTCAGCGGAACCCGACATTCAGCCCTGGGGAATCCAGAGACTAAACATCCGGGGAGAAGGGAAGCTTTGAGACACCCCAAAATCCCAAAGAATTTAGATTATTCTGTGACACTATTCATAGTTATAAGAAAAGTAGTACCTGCCGAAACCAGGGATCGAACCAGGGACCTTTAGATTTTCAGTCTAACGCTCTCCCAACTGGGCTATTTCCGCTTATGCACTTTAGATCTTGATATTTTTTGCGACTCCGGATCTTTACAGGCTGTCCTTTCTCACTTTTGGATGGATAAAGAGTTGCCGCAACATAATGTAAAATCGTAACACTTTAATAAAAAGGGAGCTTTTGTTACAATCAGAAATTGTAGATTAAAATAGTACTTTGACCATTAAAACTTACAGCAAGCAAGGAGAGGAAATGTGCTCAGCGGAACCCGACATTCAGCCCTGGGGAATCCAGTGACTAAACATCCGGGGAGAAGGGAAGCTTTGAGACACCCCAAAAAATTTAGATTATTCTGGGACACGATTCATAGTTATTAGAAAAGTAGTACCTGCCGAAACCCGGGATCGAACCAGGGACCTTTAGATCTTTAGTCTAACGCTCTCCCAACTGAGCTATTTCGGCTTATGCACTTTAGATCTTGATATTTTTTGCGACTCCGGATCTTTACAGGCTGTCCTTTCTCACTTTTGGATGGATAAAGAGTTGTCGCAACATAATGTAAAATCGTAACACTTTAATAAAAAGGGAGCTTTTGTTACAATCAGAAATTGTAGATTAAAATAGTACTTTGACCATTAAAACTTACAGCAAGCAAGGAGAGGAAATGTGCTCAGCGGAACCCGACATTCAGCCCTGGGGAATCCAGAGACTAAACATCCGGGGAGAAGGGAAGCTTTGAGACACCCCAAAATCCCAAAGAATTTAGATTATTCTGTGACACGATTCATAGTTATAAGAAAAGTAGTACCTGCCGAAACCCGGGATCGAACCAGGGACCTTTAAATCTTCAGTCTAACGCTCTCCCAACTGAGCTATTTCGGCTTATGCACTTTAGATCTTGATATTTTTTGCGACTCCGGATCTTTACAGGCTGTCCTTTCTCACTTTTGGATGGATAAAGAGTTGCCGCAACATAATGTAAAATCGTAACACTTTAATAAAAAGGGAGCTTTTGTTACAATCAGAAATTGTAGATTAAAATAGTACTTTGACCATTAAAACGTACAGCAAGCAAGGAGAGGAAATGTGCTCAGCGGAATCCGACATTCAGCCCTGGGGAATCCAGTGACTAAACATCCGGGGAGAAGGGAAGCTTTGAGACACCCCAAAATCCCAAAGAATTTAGATTATTCTGGGACACGATTCATAGTTATTAGAAAAGTAGTACCTGCCGAAACCCGGGATCGAACCAGGGACCTTTAGATCTTCAGTCTAACGCTCTCCCAACTGAGCTATTTCGGCTTATGCACTTTAAGATCTTGATATTTTTTGCGACTCCGGATCTTTACAGGCTGTCCTTTCTCACTTTTGGATGGATAAAGAGTTGCCGCAACATAATGTAAAATCGTAACACTTTAATAAAAAGGGAGCTTTTGTTACAATCAGAAATTGTAGATTAAAATAGTACTTTGACCATTAAAACTTACAGCAAGCAAGGAGAGGAAATGTGCTCAGCGGAACCCGACATTCAGCCCTGGGGAATCCAGAGACTAAACATCCGGGGAGAAGGGAAGCTTTGAGACACCCCAAAATCCCAAAGAATTTAGATTATTCTGTGACACGATTCATAGTTATAAGAAAAGTAGTACCTGCCGAAACCCGGGATCGAACCAGGGAACTTTAGATCTTCAGTCTAACGCTCTCCCAACTGAGCTATTTCGGCTTATGCACTTTAGATCTTGATATTTTTTGCGACTCCGGATCTTTACAGGCTGTCCTTTCTCACTTTTGGATGGATAAAGAGTTGCCGCAACATAATGTAAAATCATAACACTTTAATAAAAAGGGAGCTTTTGTTACAATCAGAAATTGTAGATTAAAATAGTACTTTGACCATTAAAACTTACAGCAAGCAAGGAGAGGAAATGTGCTCAGCGGAACCCGACATTCAGCCCTGGGGAATCCAGAGACTAAACATCCGGGGAGAAGGGAAGCTTTGAGACACCCCAAAATCCCAAACAATTTAGATTATTCTGTGACACGATTCATAGTTATAAGAAAAGTAGTACCTGCCGAAACCCGGGATCGAACCAGGGACATTTAGATCTTCAGTCTAACGCTCTCCCAACTGAGCTATTTCGGCTTATGCACTTTAGATCTTGATATTTTTTGCGACTCCGGATCTTTACAGGCTGTCCTTTCTCACTTTTGGATGGATAAAGAGTTGCCGCAACATAATGTAAAATCGTAACACTTTAATAAAAAGGGAGCTTTTGTTACAATCAGAAATTGTAGATTAAAATAGTACTTTGACCATTAAAACTTACAGCAAGCAAGGAGAGGAAATGTGCTCAGCGGAACCCGACATTCAGCCCTGGGGAATCCAGTGACTAAACATCCGGGGAGAAGGGAAGCTTTGAGACACCCCAAAATCCCAAAGAATTTAGATTATTCTGGGACACGATTCATAGTTATTAGAAAAGTAGTACCTGCCGAAACCCGGGATCGAACCAGGGACCTTTAGATCTTCAGTCTAACGCTCTCCCAACTGAGCTATTTCGGCTTATGCACTTTAGATCTCGATATTTTTTGCGACTCCGGATCTTTACAGGCTGTCCTTTCTCACTTTTGGATGGATAAAGAGTTGTCGCAACATAATGTAAAATCGTAACACTTTAATAAAAAGGGAGCTTTTGTTACAATCAGAAATTGTAGATTAAAATAGTACTTTGACCATTAAAACTTACAGCAAGCAAGGAGAGGAAATGTGCTCAGCGGAACCCGACATTAAGCTCTGGGGAATCCAGAGACTAAACATCCGGGGAGAAGGGAAGCTTTGAGACACCCCAAAATCCCAAAGAATTTAGATTATTCTGTGACACGATTCATAGTTATAAGAAAAGTAGTACCTGCCGAAACCCGGGATCGAACCAGGGACCTTTAGATCTTCAGTCTAACGCTCTCCCAACTGAGCTATTTCGGCTTATGCACTTTAGATCTTGATATTTTTTGCGACTCCGGATCTTCACAGGCTGTCCTTTCTCACTTTTGGATGGATAAAGAGTTGCCGCAACATAATGTAAAATCGTAACACTTTAATAAAAAGGGAGCTTTTGTTACAATCAGAAATTGTAGATTAAAATAGTACTTTGACCATTAAAACTTACAGCAAGCAAGGAGAGGAAATGTGCTCAGCGGAACCCGACATTCAGCCCTGGGGAATCCAGTGACTAAACATCCGGGGAGAAGGGAAGCTTTGAGACACCCCAAAATCCCAAAGAATTTAGATTATTCTGGGACACGATTCATAGTTATAAGAAAAGTAGTACCTGCCGAAACCCGGGATCGAACCAGGGACCTTTAGATCTTCAGTCTAACGCTCTCCCAACTGAGCTATTTCGGCTTATGCACTTTAGATCTTGATATTTTTTGCGACTCCGGATCTTTACAGGCTGTCCTTTCTCACTTTTGGATGGATAAAGAGTTGCCGCAACATAATGTAAAATCGTAACACTTTAATAAAAAGGGAGCTTTTGTTACAATCAGAAATTGTAGATTAAAATAGTACTTTGACCATTAAAACTTACAGCAAGCAAGGAGAGGAAATGTGCTCAGCGGAACCCGACATTCAGCCCTGGGGAATCCAGTGACTAAACATCCGGGGAGAAGGGAAGCTTTGAGACACCCCAAAATCCCAAAGAATTTAGATTATTCTGGGACACGATTCATAGTTATTAGAAAAGTAGTACCTGCCGAAACCCGGGATCGAACCAGGGACCTTTAGATCTTCAGTCTAACGCTCTCCCAACTGAGCTATTTCGGCTTATGCACTTTAGATCTCGATATTTTTTGCGACTCCGGATCTTTACAGGCTGTCCTTTCTCACTTTTGGATGGATAAAGAGTTGTCGCAACATAATGTAAAATCGTAACACTTTAATAAAAAGGGAGCTTTTGTTACAATCAGAAATTGTAGATTAAAATAGTACTTTGACCATTAAAACTTACAGCAAGCAAGGAGAGGAAATGTGCTCAGCGGAACCCGACATTAAGCTCTGGGGAATCCAGAGACTAAACATCCGGGGAGAAGGGAAGCTTTGAGACACCCCAAAATCCCAAAGAATTTAGATTATTCTGTGACACGATTCATAGTTATAAGAAAAGTAGTACCTGCCGAAACCCGGGATCGAACAAGGGACCTTTAGATCTTCAGTCTAACGCTCTCCCAACTGAGCTATTTCGGCTTATGCACTTTAGATCTTGATATTTTTTGCGACTCCGGATCTTTACAGGCTGTCCTTTCTCACTTTTGGATGGATAAAGAGTTGCCGCAACATAATGTAAAATCGTAACACTTTAATAAAAAGGGAGCTTTTGTTACAATCAGAAATTGTAGATTAAAATAGTACTTTGACGATTAAAACTTACAGCAAGCAAGGAGAGGAAATGTGCTCAGCGGAACCCGACATTCAGCCCTGGGGAATCCAGTGACTAAACATCCGGGGAGAAGGGAAGCTTTGAGACACCCCAAAATCCCAAAGAATTTAGATTATTCTGGGACACGATTCATAGTTATTAGAAAAGTAGTACCTGCCAAAACCCGGGATGGAACCAGAGACCTTTAGATCTTCAGTCTAACGCTCTCCCAACTGAGCTATTTCGGCTTATGCACTTTAAGATCTTGATATTTTTTGCGACTCCGGATCTTTACAGGCTGTCCTTTCTCACTTTTGGATGGATAAAGAGTTGTTGCAACATAATGTAAAATCTTAACACTTTAATAAAAAGGGAGCTTTTGTTACAATCAGAAATTGTAGATTAAAATAGTACTTTGACCATTAAAACTTACAGCAAGCAAGGAGAGGAAATGTGCTCAGCGGAACCCGACATTCAGCCCTGGGGAATCCAGTGACTAAACATCCGGGGAGAAGGGAAGCTTTGAGACACCCCAAAATCCCAAAGAATTTAGATTATTCTGGGACACGATTCATAGTTATAAGAAAAGTAGTACCTGCCGAAACCCGGGATCGAACCAGGGACCTTTAGATCTTCAGTCTAACGCTCTCCCAACTGAGCTATTTCGGCTTATGCACTTTAGATCTTGATATTTTTTGCGACTCCGGATCTTTACAGGCTGTCCTTTCTCACTTTTGGATGGATAAAGAGTTGCCGCAACATAATGTAAAATCGTAACACTTTAATAAAAAGGGAGCTTTTGTTACAATCAGAAATTGTAGATTAAAATAGTACTTTGACCATTAAAACTTACAGCAAGCAAGGAGAGGAAATGTGCTCAGCGGAACCCGACATTCAGCCCTGGGGAATCCAGTGACTAAACATCCGGGGAGAAGGGAAGCTTTGAGACACCCCAAAAAATTTAGATTATTCTGGGACACGATTCATAGTTATTAGAAAAGTAGTACCTGCCGAAACCCGGGATCGAACCAGGGACCTTTAGATCTTTAGTCTAACGCTCTCCCAACTGAGCTATTTCGGCTTATGCACTTTAGATCTTGATATTTTTTGCGACTCCGGATCTTTACAGGCTGTCCTTTCTCACTTTTGGATGGATAAAGAGTTGTCGCAACATAATGTAAAATCGTAACACTTTAATAAAAAGGGAGCTTTTGTTACAATCAGAAATTGTAGATTAAAATAGTACTTTGACCATTAAAACTTACAGCAAGCAAGGAGAGGAAATGTGCTCAGCGGAACCCGACATTCAGCCCTGGGGAATCCAGAGACTAAACATCCGGGGAGAAGGGAAGCTTTGAGACACCCCAAAATCCCAAAGAATTTAGATTATTCTGTGACACGATTCATAGTTATAAGAAAAGTAGTACCTGCCGAAACCCGGGATCGAACCAGGGACCTTTAAATCTTCAGTCTAACGCTCTCCCAACTGAGCTATTTCGGCTTATGCACTTTAGATCTTGATATTTTTTGCGACTCCGGATCTTTACAGGCTGTCCTTTCTCACTTTTGGATGGATAAAGAGTTGCCGCAACATAATGTAAAATCGTAACACTTTAATAAAAAGGGAGCTTTTGTTACAATCAGAAATTGTAGATTAAAATAGTACTTTGACCATTAAAACGTACAGCAAGCAAGGAGAGGAAATGTGCTCAGCGGAATCCGACATTCAGCCCTGGGGAATCCAGTGACTAAACATCCGGGGAGAAGGGAAGCTTTGAGACACCCCAAAATCCCAAAGAATTTAGATTATTCTGGGACACGATTCATAGTTATTAGAAAAGTAGTACCTGCCGAAACCCGGGATCGAACCAGGGACCTTTAGATCTTCAGTCTAACGCTCTCCCAACTGAGCTATTTCGGCTTATGCACTTTAAGATCTTGATATTTTTTGCGACTCCGGATCTTTACAGGCTGTCCTTTCTCACTTTTGGATGGATAAAGAGTTGTTGCAACATAATGTAAAATCTTAACACTTTAATAAAAAGGGAGCTTTTGTTACAATCAGAAATTGTAGATTAAAATAGTACTTTGACCATTAAAACTTACAGCAAGCAAGGAGAGGAAATGTGCTCAGCGGAACCCGACATTCAGCCCTGGGGAATCCAGTGACTAAACATCCGGGGAGAAGGGAAGCTTTGAGACACCCCAAAATCCCAAAGAATTTAGATTATTCTGGGACACGATTCATAGTTATAAGAAAAGTAGTACCTGCCGAAACCCGGGATCGAACCAGGGACCTTTAGATCTTCAGTCTAACGCTCTCCCAACTGAGCTATTTCGGCTTATGCACTTTAGATCTTGATATTTTTTGCGACTCCGGATCTTTACAGGCTGTCCTTTCTCACTTTTGGATGGATAAAGAGTTGCCGCAACATAATGTAAAATCGTAACACTTTAATAAAAAGGGAGCTTTTGTTACAATCAGAAATTGTAGATTAAAATAGTACTTTGACCATTAAAACTTACAGCAAGCAAGGAGAGGAAATGTGCTCAGCGGAACCCGACATTCAGCCCTGGGGAATCCAGTGACTAAACATCCGGGGAGAAGGGAAGCTTTGAGACACCCCAAAATCCCAAAGAATTTAGATTATTCTGGGACTCGATTCATAGTTATTAGAAAAGTAGTACCTGCCGAAACCCGGGATCGAACCAGGGACCTTTAGATCTTCAATCTAACGCTCTCCCAACTGAGCTATTTCGGCTTATGCACTTTAAGATCTTGATATTTTTTGCGACTCCGGATCTTTACAGGCTGTCCTTTCTCACTTTTGGATGGATAAAGAGTTGTCGCAACATAATGTAAAATCTTAACACTTTAATAAAAAGGGAGCTTTTGTTACAATCAGAAATTGTAGATTAAAATAGTACTTTGACGATTAAAACTTACAGCAAGCAAGGAGAGGAAATGTGCTCAGCGGAACCCGACATTCAGCCCTGGGGAATCCAGTGACTAAACATCCGGGGAGAAGGGAAGCTTTGAGACACCCCAAAATCCCAAAGAATTTAGATTATTCTGGGACACGATTCATAGTTATTAGAAAAGTAGTACCTGCCGAAACCCGGGATCGAACCAGGGACCTTTAGATCTTCAGTCTAACGCTCTCCCAACTGAGCTATTTCGGCTTATGCACTTTAAGATCTTGATATTTTTTGCGACTCCGGATCTTTACAGGCTGTCCTTTCTCACTTTTGGATGGATAAAGAGTTGTCGCAACATAATGTAAAATCGTAAAACTTTAATAAAAAGGGAGCTTTTGTTACAATCAGAAATTGTAGATTAAAATAGTACTTTGACCATTAAAACTTACAGCAAGCAAGGAGAGGAAATGTGCTCAGCGGAACCCGACATTCAGCCCTGGGGAATCCAGAGACTAAACATCCGGGGAGAAGGGAAGCTTTGAGACACCCCAAAATCCCAAAGAATTTAGATTATTCTGTGACACGATTCATAGTTATAAGAAAAGTAGTACCTGCCGAAACCCGGGATCGAACCAGGGACCTTTAGATCTTCAGTCTAACGCTCTCCCAACTGAGCTATTTCGGCTTATGCACTTTAGATCTTGATATTTTTTGCGACTCCGGATCTTTACAGGCTGTCCTTTCTCACTTTTGGATGGATAAAGAGTTGCCGCAACATAATGTAAAATCGTAACACTTTAATAAAAAGGGAGCTTTTGTTACAATCAGAAATTGTAGATTAAAATAGTACTTTGACCATTAAAACTTACAGCAAGCAAGGAGAGGAAATGTGCTCAGCGGAACCCGACATTCAGCCCTGGGGAATCCAGTGACTAAACATCCGGGGAGAAGGGAAGCTTTGAGACACCCCAAAATCCCAAAGAATTTAGATTATTCTGGGACACGATTCATAGTTATTAGAAAAGTAGTACCTGCCGAAACCCGGGATCGAACCAGGGACCTTTAGATCTTCAGTCTAACGCTCTCCCAACTGAGCTATTTCGGCTTATGCACTTTAAGATCTTGATATTTTTTGCGACTCCGGATCTTTACAGGCTGTCCTTTCTCACTTTTGGATGGATAAAGAGTTGTCGCAACATAATGTAAAATCGTAACACTTTAATAAAAAGGGAGCTTTTGTTACAATCAGAAATTGTAGATTAAAATAGTACTTTGACCATTAAAACTTACAGCAAGCAAGGAGAGGAAATGTGCTCAGCGGAACCCGACATTCAGCCCTGGGGAATCCAGAGACTAAACATCCGGGGAGAAGGGAAGCTTTGAGACACCCCAAAATCCCAAAGAATTTAGATTATTCTGTGACACGATTCATAGTTATAAGAAAAGTAGTACCTGCCGAAACCCGGGATCGAACCAGGGACCTTTAGATCTTCAGTCTAACGCTCTCCCAACTGAGCTATTTCGGCTTATGCACTTTAGATCTTGATATTTTTTGCGACTCCGGATCTTTACAGGCTGTCCTTTCTCACTTTTGGATGGATAAAGAGTTGTCGCAACATAATGTAAAATCGTAACACTTTAATAAAAAGGGAGCTTTTGTTACAATCAGAAATTGTAGATTAAAATAGTACTTTGACCATTAAAACTTACAGCAAGCAAGGAGAGGAAATGTGCTCAGCGGAACCCGACATTCAGCCCTGGGGAATCCAGAGACTAAACATCCGGGGAGAAGGGAAGCTTTGAGACACCCCAAAATCCCAAAGAATTTAGATTATTCTGTGACACGATTCATAGTTATAAGAAAAGTAGTACCTGCCGAAACCCGGGATCGAACCAGGGACCTTTAGATCTTCAGTCTAACGCTCTCCCAACTGAGCTATTTCGGCTTATGCACTTTAGATCTTGATATTTTTTGCGACTCCGGATCTTTACAGGCTGTCCTTTCTCACTTTTGGATGGATAAAGAGTTGTCGCAACATAATGTAAAATCGTAACACTTTAATAAAAAGGGAGCTTTTGTTACAATCAGAAATTGTAGATTAAAATAGTACTTTGACCATTAAAACTTACAGCAAGCAAGGAGAGGAAATGTGCTCAGCGGAACCCGACATTCAGCCCTGGGGAATCCAGAGACTAAACATCCGGGGAGAAGGGAAGCTTTGAGACACCCCAAAATCCCAAAGAATTTAGATTATTCTGTGACACGATTCATAGTTATAAGAAAAGTAGTACCTGCCGAAACCCGGGATCGAACCAGGGACCTTTAGATCTTCAGTCTAACGCTCTCCCAACTGAGCTATTTCGGCTTATGCACTTTAAGATCTTGATATTTTTTGCGACTCCGGATCTTTACAGGCTGTCCTTTCTCACTTTTGGATGGATAAAGAGTTGTCGCAACATAATGTAAAATCGTAACACTTTAATAAAAAGGGAGCTTTTGTTACAATCAGAAATTGTAGATTAAAATAGTACTTTGACCATTAAAACTTACAGCAAGCAAGGAGAGGAAATGTGCTCAGCGGAACCCGACATTCAGCCCTGGGGAATCCAGAGACTAAACATCCGGGGAGAAGGGAAGCTTTGAGACACCCCAAAATCCCAAAGAATTTAGATTATTCTGTGACACGATTCATAGTTATAAGAAAAGTAGTACCTGCCGAAACCCGGGATCGAACCAGGGACCTTTAGATCATCAGTCTAACGCTCTCCCAACTGAGCTATTTCGGCTTATGCACTTTAAGATCTTGACATTTTTTGCGACTCCGGATCTTTACAGGCTGTCCTTTCTCACTTTTGGATGGATAAAGAGTTGTCGCAACATAATGTAAAATCGTAACACTTTAATAAAAAGTGACCATTAAAACTTACAGCAAGCAAGGAGAGGAAATGTGCTCAGCGGAACCCGACATTCAGCCCTGGGGAATCCAGAGACTAAACATCCGGGGAGAAGGGAAGCTTTGAGACACCCCAAAATCCCAAAGAATTTAGATTATTCTGTGACACGATTCATAGTTATAAGAAAAGTAGTACCTGCCGAAACCCGGGATCGAACCAGGGACCTTTAGATCTTCAGTCTAACGCTCTCCCAACTGAGCTATTTCGGCTTATGCACTTTAAGATCTTGATATTTTTTGCGACTCCGGATCTTTACAGGCTGTCCTTTCTCACTTTTGGATGGATAAAGAGTTGTCGCAACATAATGTAAAATCGTAACACTTTAATAAAAAGGGAACTTTTGTTACAATCAGAAATTGTAGATTAAAATAGTACTTTGACCATTAAAACTTACAGCAAGCAAGGAGAGGAAATGTGCTCAGCGGAACCCGACATTCAGCCCTGGGGAATCCAGAGACTAAACATCCGGGGAGAAGGGAAGCTTTGAGACACCCCAAAATCCCAAAGAATTTAGATTATTCTGTGACACGATTCATAGTTATAAGAAAAGTAGTACCTGCCGAAACCCGGGATTGAACCAGGGACCTTTAGATCTTCAGTCTAACGCTTTCCCAACTGAGCTATTTCGGCTTATGCCCTTTAGATCTTGATATTTTTTGCGACTCCGGATCTTTACAGGCTGTCCTTTCTCACTTTTGGATGGATAAAGAGTTGCCGCAACATAATGTAAAATCGTAACACTTTAATAAAAAGGGAGCTTTTGTTACAATCAGAAATTGTAGATTAAAATAGTACTTTGACCATTAAAACTTACAGCAAGCAAGGAGAGGAAATGTGCTCAGCGGAACCCGACATTCAGCCCTGGGGAATCCAGAGACTAAACATCCGGGGAGAAGGGAAGCTTTGAGACACCCCAAAATCCCAAAGAATTTAGATTATTCTGTGACACGATTCATAGTTATAAGAAAAGTAGTACCTGCCGAAACCCGGGATCGAACCAGGGACCTTTAGATCTTCAGTCTAACGCTATCCCAACTGAGCTATTTCGGCTTATGCCCTTTAGATCTTGATATTTTTTGCGACTCCGGATCTTTACAGGCTGTCCTTTCTCACTTTTGGATGGATAAAGAGTTGTCGCAACATAATGTAAAATCTTAACACTTTAATAAAAAGGGAGCTTTTGTTACAATCAGAAATTGTAGATTAAAATAGTACTTTGACCATTAAAACTTACAGCAAGCAAGGAGAGGAAATGTGCTCAGCGGAACCCGACATTCAGCCCTGGGGAATCCAGAGACTAAACATCCGGGGAGAAGGGAAGCTTTGAGACACCCCAAAATCCCAAAGAATTTAGATTATTCTGTGACACGATTCATAGTTATAAGAAAAGTAGTACCTGCCGAAACCCGGGATCGAACCAGGGACCTTTAGATCTTCAGTCTAACGCTCTCCCAACTGAGCTATTTCGGCTTATGCACTTTAGATCTTGATATTTTTTGCGACTCCGGATCTTTACAGGCTGTCCTTTCTCACTTTTGGATGGATAAAGAGTTGTCGCAACATAATGTAAAATCGTAACACTTTAATAAAAAGGGAGCTTTTGTTACAATCAGAAATTGTAGATTAAAATAGTACTTTGACCATTAAAACTTACAGCAAGCAAGGAGAGGAAATGTGCTCAGCGGAACACGACATTCAGCCCTGGGGAATCCAGAGACTAAACATCCGGGGAGAAGGGAAGCTTTGAGACACCCCAAAATTTTTTGCGACTCCGGATATTTACAGGCTGTCCTTTCTCACTTTTGGATGGATAAAGAGTTGTCGCAACATAATGTAAAATCGTAACACTTTAATAAAAAGGGAGCTTTTGTTACAATCAGAAATTGTAGATTAAAATAGTACTTTGACCATTAAAACTTACAGCAAGCAAGGAGAGGAAATGTGCTCAGCGGAACCCGACATTCAGCCCTGGGGAATCCAGTGACTAAACATCCGGGGAGAAGGGAAGCTTTGAGACACCCCAAAATCCCAAAGAATTTAGATTATTCTGGGACACGATTCATAGTTATTAGAAAAGTAGTACCTGCCGAAACCCGGGATCGAACCAGGGACCTTTAGATCTTCAGTCTAACGCTCTCCCAACTGAGCTATTTCGGCTTATGCACATTAAGATCTTGATATTTTTTGCGACTCCGGATCTTTACAGGCTGTCCTTTCTCACTTTTGGATGGATAAAGAGTTGTCGCAACATAATGTAAAATCGTAACACTTTAATAAAAAGGGAGCTTTTGTTACAATCAGAAATTGTAGATTAAAATAGTACTTTGACCATTAAAACTTACAGCAAGCAAGGAGAGGAAATGTGCTCAGCGGAACCCGATATTCAGCCCTGGGGAATCCAGAGACTAAACATCCGGGGAGAAGGGAAGCTTTGAGACACCCCAAAATTTTTTGCGACTCCGGATATTTACAGGCTGTCCTTTCTCACTTTTGGATGGATAAAGAGTTGTCGCAACATAATGTAAAATCGTAACACTTTAATAAAAAGGGAGCTTTTGTTACAATCAGAAATTGTAGATTAAAATAGTACTTTGACCATTAAAACTTACAGCAAGCAAGGAGAGGAAATGTGCTCAGCGGAACCCGACATTCAGCCCTGGGGAATCCAGAGACTAAACATCCGGGGAGAAGGGAAGCTTTGAGACACCCCAAAATTTTTTGCGACTCCGGATATTTACAGGCTGTCCTTTCTCACTTTTGGATGGATAAAGAGTTGCCGCAACATAATGTAAAATCGTAACACTTTAATAAAAAGGGAGCTTTTGTTACAATCAGAAATTGTAGATTAAAATAGTACTTTGACCATTAAAACTTACAGCAAGCAAGGAGAGGAAATGTGCTCAGCGGAACCCGACATTCAGCCCTGGGGAATCCAGTCACTAAACATCCGGGGAGAAGGGAAGCTTTGAGACACCCCAAAATCCCAAAGAATTTAGATTATTCTGGGACACGATTCATAGTTATAAGAAAAGTAGTACCTGCCGAAACCCGGGATCGAACCAGGGACCTTTAGATCTTCAGTCTAACGCTCTCCCAACTGAGCTATTTCGGCTTATGCACTTTAGAATTTGATATTTTTTGCGACTCCGGATTTTTACAGGCTGTCCTTTCTCACTTTTGGATGGATAAAGAGTTGTCGCAACATAATGTAAAATCGTAACACTTTAATAAAAAGGGAGCTTTTGTTACAATCAGAAATTGTAGATTAAAATAGTACTTTGACCATTAAAACTTACAGCAAGCAAGGAGAGGAAATGTGCTCAGCGGAACCCGACATTCAGCCCTGGGGAATCCAGTCACTAAACATCCGGGGAGAAGGGAAGTTTTGAGACACCCCAAAATCCCAAAGAATTTAGATTATTCTGGGACACGATTCATAGTTATAAGAAAAGTAGTACCTGCCGAAACCCGGGATCGAACCAGGGACCTTTAGATCTTCAGTCTAACGCTCTCCCAAATGAGCTATTTCGGCTTATGCACTTTAAGATCTTGATATTTTTTGCGACTCCGGATCTTTACAGGCTGTCCTTTCTCACTTTTGGATGGATAAAGAGTTGTCGCAACATAATGTAAAATCGTAACACTTTAATAAAAAGGGAGCTTTTGTTACAATCAGAAATTGTAGATTAAAATAGTACTTTGACCATTAAAACTTACAGCAAGCAAGGAGAGGAAATGTGCTCAGCCTAACCCGACATTCAGCCCTGGGGAATCCAGTGACTAAACATCCGGGGAGAAGGGAAGCTTTGAGACACCCCAAAATCCCAAAGAATTTAGATTATTCTGGGACACGATTCATAGTTATTAGAAAAGTAGTACCTGCCGAAACCCGGGATCGAACCAGGGACCTTTAGATCTTCAGCCTAACGCTCTCCCAACTGAGCTATTTCGGCTTATGCACTTTAAGATCTTGATATTTTTTGCGACTCCGGATCTTTACAGGCTGTCCTTTCTCACTTTTGGATGGATAAAGAGTTGTCGCAACATAATGTAAAATCGTAACACTTTAATAAAAAGGGAGCTTTTGTTACAATCAGAAATTGTAGATTAAAATAGTACTTTGACCATTAAAACTTACAGCAAGCAAGGAGAGGAAATGTGCTCAGCGGAACCCGATATTCAGCCCTGGGGAATCCAGAGACTAAACATCCGGGGAGAAGGGAAGCTTTGAGACACCCCAAAATTTTTTGCGACTCCGGATATTTACAGGCTGTCCATTCTCACTTTTGGATGGATAAAGAGTTGTCGCAACATAATGTAAAATCGTAACACTTTAATAAAAAGGGAGCTTTTGTTACAATCAGAAATTGTAGATTAAAATAGTACTTTGACCATTAAAACTTACAGCAAGCAAGGAGAGGAAATGTGCTCAGCGGAACCCGACATTCAGCCCTGGGGAATCCAGAGACTAAACATCCGGGGAGAAGGGAAGCTTTGAGACACCCCAAAATTTTTTGCGACTCCGGATATTTACAGGCTGTCCTTTCTCACTTTTGGATGGATAAAGAGTTGCCGCAACATAATGTAAAATCGTAACACTTTAATAAAAAGGGAGCTTTTGTTACAATCAGAAATTGTAGATTAAAATAGTACTTTGACCATTAAAACTTACAGCAAGCAAGGAGAGGAAATGTGCTCAGCGGAACCCGACATTCAGCCCTGGGGAATCCAGTCACTAAACATCCGGGGAGAAGGGAAGCTTTGAGACACCCCAAAATCCCAAAGAATTTAGATTATTCTGGGACACGATTCATAGTTAAAAGAAAAGTAGTACCTGCCGAAACCCGGGATCGAACCAGGGACCTTTAGATCTTCAGTCTAACGCTCTCCCAACTGAGCTATTTCGGCTTATGCACTTTAGATCTTGATATTTTTTGCGACTCCGGATTTTTACAGGCTGTCCTTTCTCACTTTTGGATGGATAAAGAGTTGTCGCAACATAATGTAAAATCGTAACACTTTAATAAAAAGGGAGCTTTTGTTACAATCAGAAATTGTAGATTAAAATAGTACTTTGACCATTAAAACTTACAGCAAGCAAGGAGAGGAAATGTGCTCAGCGGAACCCGACATTCAGCCCTGGGGAATCCAGAGACTAAACATCCGGGGAGAAGGGAAGCTTTGAGACACCCCAAAATTTTTTGCGACTCCGGATATTTACAGGCTGTCCTTTCTCACTTTTGGATGGATAAAGAGTTGCCGCAACATAATGTAAAATCGTAACACTTTAATAAAAAGGGAGCTTTTGTTAAATCAGAAATTGTAGATTAAAATAGTACTTTGACCATTAAAACTTACAGCAAGCAAGGAGAGGAAATGTGCTCAGCGGAACCCGACATTCAGCCCTGGGGAATCCAGTCACTAAACATCCGGGGAGAAGGGAAGTTTTGAGACACCCCAAAATCCCAAAGAATTTAGATTATTCTGGGACACGATTCATAGTTATAAGAAAAGTAGTACCTGCCGAAACCCGGGATCGAACCAGGGACCTTTAGATCTTCAGTCTAACGCTCTCCCAACTGAGCTATTTCGGCTTATGCACTTTAGATCTTGATATTTTTTGCGACTCCGGATCTTTACAGGCTGTCCTTTCTCACTTTTGGATGGATAAAGAGTTGCCGCAACATAATGTAAAATCGTAACACTTTAATAAAAAGGGAGCTTTTGTTACAATCAGAAATTGTAGATTAAAATAGTACTTTGACCATTAAAACGTACAGCAAGCAAGGAGAGGAAATGTGCTCAGCGGAACCCGACATTCAGCCCTGGGGAATCCAGAGACTAAACATCCGGGGAGAAGGGAAGCTTTGAGACACCCCAAAATTTTTTGCGACTCCGGATATTTACAGGCTGTCCTTTCTCACTTTTGGATGGATAAAGAGTTGCCGCAACATAATGTAAAATCGTAACACTTTAATAAAAAGGGAGCTTTTGTTAAATCAGAAATTGTAGATTAAAATAGTACTTTGACCATTAAAACTTACAGCAAGCAAGGAGAGGAAATGTGCTCAGCGGAACCCGACATTCAGCCCTGGGGAATCCAGTCACTAAACATCCGGGGAGAAGGGAAGTTTTGAGACACCCCAAAATCCCAAAGAATTTAGATTATTCTGGGACACGATTCATAGTTATAAGAAAAGTAGTACCTGCCGAAACCCGGGATCGAACCAGGGACCTTTAGATCTTCAGTCTAACGCTCTCCCAACTGAGCTATTTCGGCTTATGCACTTTAAGATCTTGATATTTTTTGCGACTCCGGATCTTTACAGGCTGTCCTTTCTCACTTTTGGATGGATAAAGAGTTGTCGCAACATAATGTAAAATCGTAACACTTTAATAAAAAGGGAGCTTTTGTTACAATCAGA
Organism: Rhinoderma darwinii; assembly: GCF_050947455.1. Lineage (NCBI taxonomy): Eukaryota > Metazoa > Chordata > Amphibia > Anura > Rhinodermatidae > Rhinoderma > Rhinoderma darwinii. Next base: position 79,747 of record NW_027463888.1, read on the forward strand.
AATTGTAGATTAAAATAGTACTTTGACCATTAAAACTTACAGCAAGCAAGGAGAGGAAATGTGCTCAGCGGAACTCGACATTCAGCCCTGGGGAATTCAGAGACTAAACATCCGGGGAGAAGGGAAGCTTTGAGACACCCCAAAATCCCAAAGAATTTAGATTATTCTGTGACACGATTCATAGTTATAAGAAAAGTAGTACCTGCCGAAACCCGGGATCGAACCAGATTAAAATAGTACTTTGACGATTAAAACTTACAGCAAGCAAGGAGAGGAAATGTGCTCAGCGGAACCCGACATTCAGCCCTGGGGAATCCAGTGACTAAACATCCGGGGAGAAGGGAAGCTTTGAGACACCCCAAAATCCCAAAGAATTTAGATTATTCTGGGACACGATTCATAGTTATTAGAAAAGTAGTACCTGCCGAAACCCGGGATCGAACCAGGGACCTTTAGATCTTCAGTCTAACGATCTCCCAACTGAGATATTTCGGCTTATGCACTTTAAGATCTTGATATTTTTTGCGACTCCGGATATTTACAGGCTGTCCTTTCTCACTTTTGGATGGATAAAGAGTTGTCGCAACATAATGTAAAATCGTAACACTTTAATAAAAAGGGAGCTTTTGTTACAATCAGAAATTGTAGATTAAAATAGTACTTTGACCATTAAAACTTACAGCAAGCAAGGAGAGGAAATGTGCTCAGCGGAACCCGACATTCAGCCCTGGGGAATCCAGAGACTAAACATCCGGGGAGAAGGGAAGCTTTGAGACACCCCAAAATTTTTTGCGACTCCGGATATTTACAGGCTGTCCTTTCTCACTTTTGGATGGATAAAGAGTTGCCGCAACATAATGTAAAATCGTAACACTTTAATAAAAAGGGAGCTTTTGTTACAATCAGAAATTGTAGATTAAAATAGTACTTTGACCATTAAAACTTACAGCAAGCAAGGAGAGGAAATGTGCTCAGCGGAACCCGACATTCAGCCCTGGGGAATCCAGAGACTAAACATCCGGGGAGAAGGGAAGCTTTGAGACACCCCAAAATTTTTTGCGACTCCGGATATTTACAGGCTGTCCTTTCTCACTTTTGGATGGATAAAGAGTTGCCGCAACATAATGTAAAATCGTAACACTTTAATAAAAAGGGAGCTTTTGTTACAATCAGAAATTGTAGATTAAAATAGTACTTTGACCATTAAAACTTACAGCAAGCAAGGAGAGGAAATGTGCTCAGCGGAACCCGACATTCAGCCCTGGGGAATCCAGTCACTAAACATCCGGGGAGAAGGGAAGCTTTGAGACACCCCAAAATCCCAAAGAATTTAGATTATTCTGGGACACGATTCATAGTTATAAGAAAAGTAGTACCTGCCGAAACCCGGGATCGAACCAGGGACCTTTAGATCTTCAGTCTAACGCTCTCCCAACTGAGCTATTTCGGCTTATGCACATTAGATCTTGATATTTTTTGCGACTCCGGATTTTTACAGGCTGTCCTTTCTCACTTTTGGATGGATAAAGAGTTGTCGCAACATAATGTAAAATCGTAACACTTTAATAAAAAGGGAGCTTTTGTTACAATCAGAAATTGTAGATTAAAATAGTACTTTGACCATTAAAACTTACAGCAAGCAAGGAGAGGAAATGTGCTCAGCGGAACCCGACATTCAGCCCTGGGGAATCCAGAGACTAAACATCCGGGGAGAAGGGAAGCTTTGAGACACCCCAAAATTTTTTGCGACTCCGGATATTTACAGGCTGTCCTTTCTCACTTTTGGATGGATAAAGAGTTGCCGCAACATAATGTAAAATCGTAACACTTTAATAAAAAGGGAGCTTTTGTTACAATCAGAAATTGTAGATTAAAATAGTACTTTGACCATTAAAACTTACAGCAAGCAAGGAGAGGAAATGTGCTCAGCGGAACCCGACATTCAGCCCTGGGGAATCCAGTCACTAAACATCCGGGGAGAAGGGAAGTTTTGAGACACCCCAAAATCCCAAAGAATTTAGATTATTCTGGGACACGATTCATAGTTATAAGAAAAGTAGTACCTGCCGAAACCCGGGATCGAACCAGGGACCTTTAGATCTTCAGTCTAACGCTCTCCCAACTGAGCTATTTCGGCTTATGCACTTTAAGATCTTGATATTTTTTGCGACTCCGGATCTTTACAGGCTGTCCTTTCTCACTTTTGGATGGATAAAGAGTTGTCGCAACATAATGTAAAATCGTAACACTTTAATAAAAAGGGAGCTTTTGTTACAATCAGAAATTGTAGATTAAAATAGTACTTTGACCATTAAAACTTACAGCAAGCAAGGAGAGGAAATGTGCTCAGCGGAACCCGACATTCAGCCCTGGGGAATCCAGAGACTAAACATCCGGGGAGAAGGGAAGCTTTGAGACACCCCAAAATCCCAAAGAATTTAGATTATTCTGTGACACGATTCATAGTTATAAGAAAAGTAGTACCTGCCGAAACCCGGGATCGAACCAGATTAAAATAGTACTTTGACGATTAAAACTTACAGCAAGCAAGGAGAGGAAATGTGCTCAGCGGAACCCGACATTCAGCCCTGGGGAATCCAGTCACTAAACATCCGGGGAGAAGGGAAGCTTTGAGACACCCCAAAATCCCAAAGAATTTAGATTATTCTGGGACACGATTCATAGTTATTAGAAAAGTAGTACCTGCCGAAACCCGGGATCGAACCAGGGACATTTAGATCTTCAGTCTAACGCTCTCCCAACTGAGCTATTTCGGCTTATGCACTTTAAGATCTTGATATTTTTTGCGACTCCGGATCTTTACAGGCTGTCCTTTCTCACTTTTGGATGGATAAAGAGTTGTCGCAACATAATGTAAAATCGTAACACTTTAATAAAAAGGGAGCTTTTGTTACAATCAGAAATTGTAGATTAAAATAGTACTTTGACCATTAAAACTTACAGCAAGCAAGGAGAGGAAATGTGCTCAGCGGAACCCGACATTCAGCCCTGGGGAATCCAGAGACTAAACATCCGGGGAGAAGGGAAGCTTTGAGACACCCCAAAATTTTTTGCGACTCCGGATATTTACAGGCTGTCCTTTCTCACTTTTGGATGGATAAAGAGTTGCCGCAACATAATGTAAAATCGTAACACTTTAATAAAAAGGGAGCTTTTGTTACAATCAGAAATTGTAGATTAAAATAGTACTTTGACCATTAAAACTTACAGCAAGCAAGGAGAGGAAATGTGCTCAGCGGAACCCGACATTCAGCCCTGGGGAATCCAGTCACTAAACATCCGGGGAGAAGGGAAGCTTTGAGACACCCCAAAATCCCAAAGAATTTAGATTATTCTGGGACACGATTCATAGTTATAAGAAAAGTAGTACCTGCCGAAACCCGGGATCGAACCAGGGACCTTTAGATCTTCAGTCTAACGCTCTCCCAACTGAGCTATTTCGGCTTATGCACTTTAGATCTTGATATTTTTTGCGACTCCGGATCTTTACAGGCTGTCCTTTCTCACTTTTGTTTTCAAACTGTTTTTATTAAGAATGTCACAGAGTCATATAACAATTCAAGTATTATGCTTTTCACATTCTTGGTTTTACATAAAAAACATAGTACAATCATTCAACTGTTTATGTTAATCGACTTTAACCATAAGGAATGTACTATGAAATCAATTCTTTAATACATAAACTTAACAAGATAAATTAACCATAATTTAAACATTCATGTGGTATATCATGGAGCTTCTTATGGATCACGTGAAACGAGTAACAATCACAGTCTACCTGCCCTAGGAGAAGTCAATGTCCCTCCTGGGATGACTCTCTTTAATACCTTCTCTAAACGGATCTGGGTTTATCCAGATAGGTCATCCATGGTGACCAGGTATGTAGAAAACCCACCCTCGTTTGTCTTTCCCAGTGTAGGAGTTCTTCGAACCTACGTATCTCTTGTACCTTCCTAATCCAATCTTCTATAGTGGGTGACTTGGTGGATTTCCACAATAACGGAATCAACAATTTAGCTGCAGTAAGTAAGTTAGTCGCCAGATCTTGTTTCTTGGGCGTAAATGAATCAGACGATAACCATAGAAGTATCACTTGTGGGGACACAGGAATTGATGTTAAACAAATCGAGTTAATTTCTGAGATAACCGCTTTCCAAAATCCCTGTATCAAGGTACAGTCCCACCATATATGCACTAAAGAACCCTTTTTCAGTGAGCATCTCCAACATGCCTCCGGAACATCTGGATTTATTTTGTGTAACCACACTGGGGTTTTGTACCACCTGGTGATAAATTTGTAAGAATTTTCTCTGATTCTAATGCATTGCGAGAACCCCTGTGAGCGCTTCAGTATAATTCGTTGTTCCTCCACTGAAAAGTTAGTCTGGAGGTCCTGTTCCCACCTAGTGATTAATTCCAGCTTATCCTCTTTTTCTCCCAACAATAGCCTATCATACGATCTAGCTAAAGCACCTTTTTGAGTTGTAGGTTGCTGTAATGCTTTTTCAAGTGGGGACAGATGTAGAGAATTAACAAAACAAGCTGTGTATTTATCACATACTGTCTGAAAATCTTGCCTCTTAATGAAATCAGAAAGAATTAGACCTGTATGTCTAAGTAATAGAGCTGTCCAATCCCGAGACTCCGACTCAAAGAATTGGGACACTGTGATATTATCCATATGTTTCCAAAAGGAGCTTACTGGGATTCTCTTCTTATCTACCAGGTAAGGAAGAAGGCTCATAGGTAGTAGCGGAATGTTTTCCGACAAAAGCGGGTCCCTTCCATTTACCTCCTGCCACACCCTTATAGTGCCCTTCACTAAGGTGCTAGAGCATGTGGAATTTGGTGAGAAGGGCCTCAGGCCCCATAACGAAAGACTGTCTGATAACTCTAGTAGCTCTCGCTCTAGTTCCACATATATATTGGACTGTGTTGTATTCATCAAAGAATGCCATCTATTCAACTGGTTAGCTTTGTAGTACGTGAATACGTCTGGTACCCCTAAGCCCCCAAATCCTTTCTCACTTTTGGATGGATAAAGAGTTGTCGCAACATAATGTAAAATCGTAACACTTTAATAAAAAGGGAGCTTTTGTTACAATCAGAAATTGTAGATTAAAATAGTACTTTGACCATTAAAACTTACAGCAAGCAAGGAGAGGAAATGTGCTCAGCGGAACCCGACATTCAGCCCTGGGGAATCCAGAGACTAAACATCCGGGGAGAAGGGAAGCTTTGAGACACCCCAAAATTTTTTGCGACTCCGGATATTTACAGGCTGTCCTTTCTCACTTTTGGATGGATAAAGAGTTGCCGCAACATAATGTAAAATCGTAACACTTTAATAAAAAGGGAGCTTTTGTTACAATCAGAAATTGTAGATTAAAATAGTACTTTGACCATTAAAACTTACAGCAAGCAAGGAGAGGAAATGTGCTCAGCGGAACCCGACATTCAGCCCTGGGGAATCCAGTCACTAAACATCCGGGGAGAAGGGAAGCTTTGAGACACCCCAAAATCCCAAAGAATTTAGATTATTCTGGGACACGATTCATAGTTATAAGAAAAGTAGTACCTGCCGAAACCCAGGATCGAACCAGGGACCTTTAGATCTTCAGTCTAACGCTCTCCCAACTGAGCTATTTCGGCTAATGCACTTTAGATCTTGATATTTTTTGCGACTCCGGATCTTTACAGGCTGTCCTTTCTCACTTTTGGATGGATAAAGAGTTGTCGCAACATAATGTAAAATCGTAACACTTTAATAAAAAGGGAGCTTTTGTTACAATCAGAAATTGTAGATTAAAATAGTACTTTGACCATTAAAACTTACAGCAAGCAAGGAGAGGAAATGTGCTCAGCGGAACCCGACATTCAGCCCTGGGGAATCCAGAGACTAAACATCCGGGGAGAAGGGAAGCTTTGAGACACCCCAAAATTTTTTGCGACTCCGGATATTTACAGGCTGTCCTTTCTCACTTTTGGATGGATAAAGAGTTGTCGCAACATAATGTAAAATCGTAACACTTTAATAAAAAAGGGAGCTTTTGTTACAATCAGAAATTGTAGATTAAAATAGTACTTTGACCATTAAAACTTACAGCAAGCAAGGAGAGGAAATGTGCTCAGCGGAACCCGACATTCAGCCCTGGGGAATCCAGTCACTAAACATCCGGGGAGAAGGGAAGCTTTGAGACACCCCAAAATCCCAAAGAATTTAGATTATTCTGGGACACGATTCATAGTTATAAGAAAAGTAGTACCTGCCGAAACCCGGGATCGAACCAGGGACCTTTAGATCTTCAGTCTAACGCTCTCCCAACTGAGCTATTTCGGCTTATGCACTTTAGATCTTGATATTTTTTGCGACTCCGGATCTTTACAGGCTGTCCTTTCTCACTTTTGGATGGATAAAGAGTTGTCGCAACATAATGTAAAATCGTAACACTTTAATAAAAAGGGAGCTTTTGTTACAATCAGAAATTGTAGATTAAAATAGTACTTTGACCATTAAAACTTACAGCAAGCAAGGAGAGGAAATGTGCTCAGCGGAACCCGACATTCAGCCCTGGGGAATCCAGAGACTAAACATCCGGGGAGAAGGGAAGCTTTGAGACACCCCAAAATCCCAAAGAATTTAGATTATTCTGTGACACGATTCATAGTTATAAGAAAAGTAGTACCTGCCGAAACCCGGGATCAAACCAGGGACCTTTAGATCTTCAGTCTAACGCTCTCCCAACTGAGCTATTTCGGCTTATGCACTTTAGATCTTGATATTTTTTGCGACTCCGGATCTTTACAGGCTGTCCTTTCTCACTTTTGGATGGATAAAGAGTTGCCGCAACATAATGTAAAATCGTAACACTTTAATAAAAAGGGAGCTTTTGTTACAATCAGAAATTGTAGATTAAAATAGTACTTTGACCATTAAAACTTACAGCAAGCAAGTAGAGGAAATGTGCTCAGCGGAACCCGACATTCAGCCCTGGGGAATCCAGTGACTAAACATCCGGGGAGAAGGGAAGCTTTGAGACACCCCAAAATCCCAAAGAATTTAGATTATTCTGGGACACGATTCATAGTTATAAGAAAAGTAGTACCTGCCGAAACCCGGGATCGAACCAGGGACCTTTAGATCTTCAGTCTAACGCTCTCCCAACTGAGCTATTTCGGCTTATGCACTTTAAGATCTTGATATTTTTTGCGACTCCGGATCTTTACAGGCTGTCCTTTCTCACTTTTGGATGGATAAAGAGTTGTCGCAAAATAATGTAAAATCTTAACACTTTAATAAAAAGGGAGCTTTTGTTACAATCAGAAATTGTAGATTAAAATAGTACTTTGACCATTAAAACTTACAGCAAGCAAGGAGAGGAAATGTGCTCAGCGGAACCCGACATTCAGCCCTGGGGAATCCAGAGACTAAACATCCGGGGAGAAGGGAAGCTTTGAGACACCCCAAAATTTTTTGCGACTCCGGATCTTTACAGGCTGTCCTTTCTCACTTTTGGATGGATAAAGAGTTGTCGCAACATAATGTAAAATCGTAACACTTTAATAAAAAGGGAGCTTTTGTTACAATCAGAAATTGTAGATTAAAATAGTACTTTGACCATTAAAACTTACAGCAAGCAAGGAGAGGAAATGTGCTCAGCGGAACCCGACATTCAGCCCTGGGGAATCCAGAGACTAAACATCCGGGGAGAAGGGAAGCTTTGAGACACCCCAAAATCCCAAAGAATTTAGATTATTCTGTGACACGATTCATAGTTATAAGAAAAGTAGTACCTGCCGAAACCCGGGATCAAACCAGGGACCTTTAGATCTACAGTCTAACGCTCTCCCAACTGAGCTATTTCGGCTTATGCACTTTAGATCTTGATATTTTTTGCGACTCCAGATCTTTACAGGCTGTCCTTTCTCACTTTTGGATGGATAAAGAGTTGCCGCAACATAATGTAAAATCGTAACACTTTAATAAAAAGGGAGCTTTTGTTACAATCAGAAATTGTAGATTAAAATAGTACTTTGACCATTAAAACTTAGACACCCCAAAATTTTTTGCGACTCCGGATATTTACAGGCTGTCCTTTCTCACTTTTGGATGGATAAAGAGTTGCCGCAACATAATGTAAAATCGTAACACTTTAATAAAAAGGGAGCTTTTGTTACAATCAGAAATTGTAGATTAAAATAGTACTTTGACCATTAAAACTTACAGCAAGCAAGGAGAGGAAATGTGCTCAGCGGAACCCGACATTCAGCCCTGGGGAATCCAGTCACTAAACATCCGGGGAGAAGGGAAGCTTTGAGACACCCCAAAATCCCAAAGAATTTAGATTATTCTGGGACACGATTCATAGTTATAAGAAAAGTAGTACCTGCCGAAACCCGGGATCGAACCAGGGACCTTTAGATCTTCAGTCTAACGCTCTCCCAACTGAGCTATTTCGGCTTATGCACTTTAGATCTTGATATTTTTTGCGACTCCGGATTTTTACAGGCTGTCCTTTCTCACTTTTGGATGGATAAAGAGTTGTCGCAACATAATGTAAAATCGTAACACTTTAATAAAAAGGGAGCTTTTGTTACAATCAGAAATTGTAGATTAAAATAGTACTTTGACCATTAAAACTTACAGCAAGCAAGGAGAGGAAATGTGCTCAGCGGAACCCGACATTCAGCCCTGGGGAATCCAGAGACTAAACATCCGGGGAGAAGGGAAGCTTTGAGACACCCCAAAATTTTTTGCGACTCCGGATATTTACAGGCTGTCCTTTCTCACTTTTGGATGGATAAAGAGTTGCCGCAACATAATGTAAAATCGTAACACTTTAATAAAAAGGGAGCTTTTGTTACAATCAGAAATTGTAGATTAAAATAGTACTTTGACCATTAAAACTTACAGCAAGCAAGGAGAGGAAATGTGCTCAGCGGAACCCGACATTCAGCCCTGGGGAATCCAGTCACTAAACATCCGGGGAGAAGGGAAGTTTTGAGACACCCCAAAATCCCAAAGAATTTAGATTATTCTGGGACACGATTCATAGTTATAAGAAAAGTAGTACCTGCCGAAACCCGGGATCGAACCAGGGACCTTTAGATCTTTAGTCTAACGCTCTCCCAACTGAGCTATTTCGGCTTATGCACTTTAAGATCTTGATATTTTTTGCGACTCCGGATCTTTACAGGCTGTCCTTTCTCACTTTTGGATGGATAAAGAGTTGTCGCAACATAATGTAAAATCGTAACACTTTAATAAAAAGGGAGCTTTTGTTACAATCAGAAATTGTAGATTAAAATAGTACTTTGACCATTAAAACTTACAGCAAGCAAGGAGAGGAAATGTGCTCAGCGGAACCCGACATTCAGCCCTGGGGAATCCAGAGACTAAACATCCGGGGAGAAGGGAAGCTTTGAGACACCCCAAAATCCCAAAGAATTTAGATTATTCTGTGACACGATTCATAGTTATAAGAAAAGTAGTACCTGCCGAAACCCGGGATCGAACCAGATTAAAATAGTACTTTGACGATTAAAACTTACAGCAAGCAAGGAGAGGAAATGTGCTCAGCGGAACCCGACATTCAGCCCTGGGGAATCCAGTCACTAAACATCCGGGGAGAAGGGAAGCTTTGAGACACCCCAAAATCCCAAAGAATTTAGATTATTCTGGGACACGATTCATAGTTATTAGAAAAGTAGTACCTGCCGAAACCCGGGATCGAACCAGGGACCTTTAGATCTTCAGTCTAACGCTCTCCCAACTGAGCTATTTCGGCTTATGCACTTTAAGATCTTGATATTTTTTGCGACTCCGGATCTTTACAGGCTGTCCTTTCTCACTTTTGGATGGATAAAGAGTTGTCGCAACATAATGTAAAATCGTAACACTTTAATAAAAAGGGAGCTTTTGTTACAATCAGAAATTGTAGATTAAAATAGTACTTTGACCATTAAAACTTACAGCAAGCAAGGAGAGGAAATGTGCTCAGCGGAACCCGACATTCAGCCCTGGGGAATCCAGAGACTAAACATCCGGGGAGAAGGGAAGCTTTGAGACACCCCAAAATTTTTTGCGACTCCGGATATTTACAGGCTGTCCTTTCTCACTTTTGGATGGATAAAGAGTTGCCGCAACATAATGTAAAATCGTAACACTTTAATAAAAAGGGAGCTTTTGTTACAATCAGAAATTGTAGATTAAAATAGTACTTTGACCATTAAAACTTACAGCAAGCAAGGAGAGGAAATGTGCTCAGCGGAACCCGACATTCAGCCCTGGGGAATCCAGTCACTAAACATCCGGGGAGAAGGGAAGCTTTGAGACACCCCAAAATCCCAAAGAATTTAGATTATTCTGGGACACGATTCATAGTTATAAGAAAAGTAGTACCTGCCGAAACCCGGGATCGAACCAGGGACCTTTAGATCTTCAGTCTAACGCTCTCCCAACTGAGCTATTTCGGCTTATGCACTTTAGATCTTGATATTTTTTGCGACTCCGGATCTTTACAGGCTGTCCTTTCTCACTTTTGTTTTCAAACTGTTTTTATTAAGAATGTCACAGAGTCATATAACAATTCAAGTATTATGCTTTTCACATTCTTGGTTTTACATAAAAAACATAGTACAATCATTCAACTGTTTATGTTAATCGACTTTAACCATAAGGAATGTACTATGAAATCAATTCTTTAATACATAAACTTAACAAGATAAATTAACCATAATTTAAACATTCATGTGGTATATCATGGAGCTTCTTATGGATCACGTGAAACGAGTAACAATCACAGTCTACCTGCCCTAGGAGAAGTCAATGTCCCTCCTGGGATGACTCTCTTTAATACCTTCTCTAAACGGATCTGGGTTTATCCAGATAGGTCATCCATGGTGACCAGGTATGTAGAAAACCCACCCTCGTTTGTCTTTCCCAGTGTAGGAGTTCTTCGAACCTACGTATCTCTTGTACCTTCCTAATCCAATCTTCTATAGTGGGTGACTTGGTGGATTTCCACAATAACGGAATCAACAATTTAGCTGCAGTAAGTAAGTTAGTCGCCAGATCTTGTTTCTTGGGCGTAAATGAATCAGACGATAACCATAGAAGTATCACTTGTGGGGACACAGGAATTGATGTTAAACAAATCGAGTTAATTTCTGAGATAACCGCTTTCCAAAATCCCTGTATCAAGGTACAGTCCCACCATATATGCACTAAAGAACCCTTTTTCAGTGAGCATCTCCAACATGCCTCCGGAATATCTGGATTTATTTTGTGTAACCACACTGGGGTTTTGTACCACCTGGTGATAAATTTGTAAGAATTTTCTCTGATTCTAATGCATTGCGAGAACCCCTGTGAGCGCTTCAGTATAATTCGTTGTTCCTCCACTGAAAAGTTAGTCTGGAGGTCCTGTTCCCACCTAGTGATTAATTCCAGCTTATCCTCTTTTTCTCCCAACAATAGCCTATCATACGATCTAGCTAAAGCACCTTTTTGAGTTGTAGGTTGCTGTAATGCTTTTTCAAGTGGGGACAGATGTAGAGAATTAACAAAACAAGCTGTGTATTTATCACATACTGTCTGAAAATCTTGCCTCTTAATGAAATCAGAAAGAATTAGACCTGTATGTCTAAGTAATAGAGCTGTCCAATCCCGAGACTCCGACTCAAAGAATTGGGACACTGTGATATTATCCATATGTTTCCAAAAGGAGCTTACTGGGATTCTCTTCTTATCTACCAGGTAAGGAAGAAGGCTCATAGGTAGTAGCGGAATGTTTTCCGACAAAAGCGGGTCCCTTCCATTTACCTCCTGCCACACCCTTATAGTGCCCTTCACTAAGGTGCTAGAGCATGTGGAATTTGGTGAGAAGGGCCTCAGGCCCCATAACGAAAGACTGTCTGATAACTCTAGTAGCTCTCGCTCTAGTTCCACATATATATTGGACTGTGTTGTATTCATCAAAGAATGCCATCTATTCAACTGGTTAGCTTTGTAGTACGTGAATACGTCTGGTACCCCTAAGCCCCCAAATCCTTTCTCACTTTTGGATGGATAAAGAGTTGTCGCAACATAATGTAAAATCGTAACACTTTAATAAAAAGGGAGCTTTTGTTACAATCAGAAATTGTAGATTAAAATAGTACTTTGACCATTAAAACTTACAGCAAGCAAGGAGAGGAAATGTGCTCAGCGGAACCCGACATTCAGCCCTGGGGAATCCAGAGACTAAACATCCGGGGAGAAGGGAAGCTTTGAGACACCCCAAAATTTTTTGCGACTCCGGATATTTACAGGCTGTCCTTTCTCACTTTTGGATGGATAAAGAGTTGCCGCAACATAATGTAAAATCGTAACACTTTAATAAAAAGGGAGCTTTTGTTACAATCAGAAATTGTAGATTAAAATAGTACTTTGACCATTAAAACTTACAGCAAGCAAGGAGAGGAAATGTGCTCAGCGGAACCCGACATTCAGCCCTGGGGAATCCAGTCACTAAACATCCGGGGAGAAGGGAAGCTTTGAGACACCCCAAAATCCCAAAGAATTTAGATTATTCTGGGACACGATTCATAGTTATAAGAAAAGTAGTACCTGCCGAAACCCAGGATCGAACCAGGGACCTTTAGATCTTCAGTCTAACGCTCTCCCAACTGAGCTATTTCGGCTAATGCACTTTAGATCTTGATATTTTTTGCGACTCCGGATCTTTACAGGCTGTCCTTTCTCACTTTTGGATGGATAAAGAGTTGTCGCAACATAATGTAAAATCGTAACACTTTAATAAAAAGGGAGCTTTTGTTACAATCAGAAATTGTAGATTAAAATAGTACTTTGACCATTAAAACTTACAGCAAGCAAGGAGAGGAAATGTGCTCAGCGGAACCCGACATTCAGCCCTGGGGAATCCAGAGACTAAACATCCGGGGAGAAGGGAAGCTTTGAGACACCCCAAAATTTTTTGCGACTCCGGATATTTACAGGCTGTCCTTTCTCACTTTTGGATGGATAAAGAGTTGTCGCAACATAATGTCAAATCGTAACACTTTAATAAAAAAGGGAGCTTTTGTTACAATCAGAAATTGTAGATTAAAATAGTACTTTGACCATTAAAACTTACAGCAAGCAAGGAGAGGAAATGTGCTCAGCGGAACCCGACATTCAGCCCTGGGGAATCCAGTCACTAAACATCCGGGGAGAAGGGAAGCTTTGAGACACCCCAAAATCCCAAAGAATTTAGATTATTCTGGGACACGATTCATAGTTATAAGAAAAGTAGTACCTGCCGAAACCCGGGATCGAACCAGGGACCTTTAGATCTTCAGTCTAACGCTCTCCCAACTGAGCTATTTCGGCTTATGCACTTTAGATCTTGATATTTTTTGCGACTCCGGATCTTTACAGGCTGTCCTTTCTCACTTTTGGATGGATAAAGAGTTGTCGCAACATAATGTAAAATCGTAACACTTTAATAAAAAGGGAGCTTTTGTTACAATCAGAAATTGTAGATTAAAATAGTACTTTGACCATTAAAACTTACAGCAAGCAAGGAGAGGAAATGTGCTCAGCGGAACCCGACATTCAGCCCTGGGGAATCCAGAGACTAAACATCCGGGGAGAAGGGAAGCTTTGAGACACCCCAAAATCCCAAAGAATTTAGATTATTCTGTGACACGATTCATAGTTATAAGAAAAGTAGTACCTGCCGAAACCCGGGATCAAACCAGGGACCTTTAGATCTTCAGTCTAACGCTCTCCCAACTGAGCTATTTCGGCTTATGCACTTTAGATCTTGATATTTTTTGCGACTCCGGATCTTTACAGGCTGTCCTTTCTCACTTTTGGATGGATAAAGAGTTGCCGCAACATAATGTAAAATCGTAACACTTTAATAAAAAGGGAGCTTTTGTTACAATCAGAAATTGTAGATTAAAATAGTACTTTGACCATTAAAACTTACAGCAAGCAAGTAGAGGAAATGTGCTCAGCGGAACCCGACATTCAGCCCTGGGGAATCCAGTGACTAAACATCCGGGGAGAAGGGAAGCTTTGAGACACCCCAAAATTTTTTGCGACTCCGGATATTTACAGGCTGTCCTTTCTCACTTTTGGATGGATAAAGAGTTGCCGCAACATAATGTAAAATCGTAACACTTTAATAAAAAGGGAGCTTTTGTTACAATCAGAAATTGTAGATTAAAATAGTACTTTGACCATTAAAACTTACAGCAAGCAAGGAGAGGAAATGTGCTCAGCGGAACCCGACATTCAGCCCTGGGGAATCCAGTCACTAAACATCCGGGGAGAAGGGAAGCTTTGAGACACCCCAAAATCCCAAAGAATTTAGATTATTCTGGGACACGATTCATAGTTATAAGAAAAGTAGTACCTGCCGAAACCCAGGATCGAACCAGGGACCTTTAGATCTTCAGTCTAACGCTCTCCCAACTGAGCTATTTCGGCTAATGCACTTTAGATCTTGATATTTTTTGCGACTCCGGATCTTTACAGGCTGTCCTTTCTCACTTTTGGATGGATAAAGAGTTGTCGCAACATAATGTAAAATCGTAACACTTTAATAAAAAGGGAGCTTTTGTTACAATCAGAAATTGTAGATTAAAATAGTACTTTGACCATTAAAACTTACAGCAAGCAAGGAGAGGAAATGTGCTCAGCGGAACCCGACATTCAGCCCTGGGGAATCCAGAGACTAAACATCCGGGGAGAAGGGAAGCTTTGAGACACCCCAAAATTTTTTGCGACTCCGGATATTTACAGGCTGTCCTTTCTCACTTTTGGATGGATAAAGAGTTGTCGCAACATAATGTAAAATCGTAACACTTTAATAAAAAAGGGAGCTTTTGTTACAATCAGAAATTGTAGATTAAAATAGTACTTTGACCATTAAAACTTACAGCAAGCAAGGAGAGGAAATGTGCTCAGCGGAACCCGACATTCAGCCCTGGGGAATCCAGTCACTAAACATCCGGGGAGAAGGGAAGCTTTGAGACACCCCAAAATCCCAAAGAATTTAGATTATTCTGGGACACGATTCATAGTTATAAGAAAAGTAGTACCTGCCGAAACCCGGGATCGAACCAGGGACCTTTAGATCTTCAGTCTAACGCTCTCCCAACTGAGCTATTTCGGCTTATGCACTTTAGATCTTGATATTTTTTGCGACTCCGGATCTTTACAGGCTGTCCTTTCTCACTTTTGGATGGATAAAGAGTTGTCGCAACATAATGTAAAATCGTAACACTTTAATAAAAAGGGAGCTTTTGTTACAATCAGAAATTGTAGATTAAAATAGTACTTTGACCATTAAAACTTACAGCAAGCAAGGAGAGGAAATGTGCTCAGCGGAACCCGACATTCAGCCCTGGGGAATCCAGAGACTAAACATCCGGGGAGAAGGGAAGCTTTGAGACACCCCAAAATCCCAAAGAATTTAGATTATTCTGTGACACGATTCATAGTTATAAGAAAAGTAGTACCTGCCGAAACCCGGGATCAAACCAGGGACCTTTAGATCTTCAGTCTAACGCTCTCCCAACTGAGCTATTTCGGCTTATGCACTTTAGATCTTGATATTTTTTGCGACTCCGGATCTTTACAGGCTGTCCTTTCTCACTTTTGGATGGATAAAGAGTTGCCGCAACATAATGTAAAATCGTAACACTTTAATAAAAAGGGAGCTTTTGTTACAATCAGAAATTGTAGATTAAAATAGTACTTTGACCATTAAAACTTACAGCAAGCAAGTAGAGGAAATGTGCTCAGCGGAACCCGACATTCAGCCCTGGGGAATCCAGTGACTAAACATCCGGGGAGAAGGGAAGCTTTGAGACACCCCAAAATCCCAAAGAATTTAGATTATTCTGGGACACGATTCATAGTTATAAGAAAAGTAGTACCTGCCGAAACCCGGGATCGAACCAGGGACCTTTAGATCTTCAGTCTAACGCTCTCCCAACTGAGCTATTTCGGCTTATGCACTTTAAGATCTTGATATTTTTTGCGACTCCGGATCTTTACAGGCTGTCCTTTCTCACTTTTGGATGGATAAAGAGTTGTCGCAAAATAATGTAAAATCTTAACACTTTAATAAAAAGGGAGCTTTTGTTAAAATCAGAAATTGTAGATTAAAATAGTACTTTGACAATTAAAACTTACAGCAAGCAAGGAGAGGAAATGTGCTCAGCGGAACCCGACATTCAGCCCTGGGGAATCCAGAGACTAAACATCCGGGGAGAAGGGAAGCTTTGAGACACCCCAAAATTTTTTGCGACTCCGGATCTTTACAGGCTGTCCTTTCTCACTTTTGGATGGATAAAGAGTTGTCGCAACATAATGTAAAATCGTAACACTTTAATAAAAAGGGAGCTTTTGTTACAATCAGAAATTGTAGATTAAAATAGTACTTTGACCATTAAAACTTACAGCAAGCAAGGAGAGGAAATGTGCTCAGCGGAACCCGACATTCAGCCCTGGGGAATCCAGAGACTAAACATCCGGGGAGAAGGGAAGCTTTGAGACACCCCAAAATTTTTTGCGACTCCGGATCTTTACAGGCTGTCCTTTCTCACTTTTGGATGGATAAAGAGTTGTCGCAACATAATGTAAAATCGTAACACTTTAATAAAAAGGGAGCTTTTGTTACAATCAGAAATTGTAGATTAAAATAGTACTTTGACCATTAAAACTTACAGCAAGCAAGGAGAGGAAATGTGCTCAGCGGAACCCGACATTCAGCCCTGGGGAATCCAGAGACTAAACATCCGGGGAGAAGGGAAGCTTTGAGACACCCCAAAATTTTTTGCGACTCCGGATATTTACAGGCTGTCCTTTCTCACTTTTGGATGGATAAAGAGTTGCCGCAACATAATGTAAAATCGTAACACTTTAATAAAAAGGGAGCTTTTGTTACAATCAGAAATTGTAGATTAAAATAGTACTTTGACCATTAAAACTTACAGCAAGCAAGGAGAGGAAATGTGCTCAGCGGAACCCGACATTCAGCCCTGGGGAATCCAGTCACTAAACATCCGGGGAGAAGGGAAGCTTTGAGACACCCCAAAATCCCAAAGAATTTAGATTATTCTGGGACACGATTCATAGTTATAAGAAAAGTAGTACCTGCCGAAACCCGGGATCGAACCAGGGACCTTTAGATCTTCAGTCTAACGCTCTCCCAACTGAGCTATTTCGGCTTATGCACTTTAGATCTTGATATTTTTTGCGACTCCGGATCTTTACAGGCTGTCCTTTCTCACTTTTGGATGGATAAAGAGTTGTCGCAACATAATGTAAAATCGTAACACTTTAATAAAAAGGGAGCTTTTGTTACAATCAGAAATTGTAGATTAAAATAGTACTTTGACCATTAAAACTTACAGCAAGCAAGGAGAGGAAATGTGCTCAGCGGAACCCGACATTCAGCCCTGGGGAATCCAGAGACTAAACATCCGGGGAGAAGGGAAGCTTTGAGACACCCCAAAATCCCAAAGAATTTAGATTATTCTGTGACACGATTCATAGTTATAAGAAAAGTAGTACCTGCCAAAACCCGGGATCGAACCAGGGACCTTTAGATCTTCAGTCTAACGCTCTCCCAACTGAGCTATTTCGGCTTATGCACTTTAGATCTTGATATTTTTTGCGACTCCGGATCTTTACAGGCTGTCCTTTCTCACTTTTGGATGGATAAAGAGTTGCCGCAACATAATGTAAAATCGTAACACTTTAATAAAAAGGGAGCTTTTGTTACAATCAGAAATTGTAGATTAAAATAGTACTTTGACCATTAAAACTTACAGCAAGCAAGGAGAGGAAATGTGCTCAGCGGAACCCGACACTCAGCCCTGGGGAATCCAGTGACTAAACATACGGGGAGAAGGGAAGCTTTGAGACACCCCAAAATCCCAAAGAATTTAGATTATTCTGGGACACGATTCATAGTTATAAGAAAAGTAGTACCTGCCGAAACCCGGGATCGAACCAGGGACCTTTAGATCTTCAGTCTAACGCTCTCCCAACTGAGCTATTTCGGCTTATGCACTTTAAGACCTTGATATTTTTTGCGACTCCGGATCTTTACAGGCTGTCCTTTCTCACTTTTGGATGGATAAAGAGTTGTCGCAACATAATGTAAAATCTTAACACTTTAATAAAAAGGGAGCTTTTGTTACAATCAGAAATTGTAGATTAAAATAGTACTTTGACCATTAAAACTTACAGCAAGCAAGGAGAGGAAATGTGCTCAGCGGAACCCGACATTCAGCCCTGGGGAATCCAGAGACTAAACATCCGGGGAGAAGGGAAGCTTTGAGACACCCCAAAATTTTTTGCGACTCCGGATCTTTACAGGCTGTCCTTTCTCACTTTTGGATGGATAAAGAGTTGTCGCAACATAATGTAAAATCGTAACACTTTAATAAAAAGGGAGCTTTTGTTACAATCAGAAATTGTAGATTAAAATAGTACTTTGACCATTAAAACTTACAGCAAGCAAGGAGAGGAAATGTGCTCAGCGGAACCCGACATTCAGCCCTGGGGAATCCAGAGACTAAACATCCGGGGAGAAGGGAAGCTTTGAGACACCCCAAAATCCCAAAGAATTTAGATTATTCTGGGACACGATTCATAGTTATAAGAAAAGTAGTACCTGCCGAAACCCGGGATCAAACCAGGGACCTTTAGATCTTCAGTCTAACGCTCTCCCAACTGAGCTATTTCGGCTTATGCACTTTAAGACCTTGATATTTTTTGCGACTCCGGATCTTTACAGGCTGTCCTTTCTCACTTTTGGATGGATAAAGAGTTGTCGCAACATAATGTAAAATCTTAACACTTTAATAAAAAGGGAGCTTTTGTTACAATCAGAAATTGTAGATTAAAATAGTACTTTGACCATTAAAACTTACAGCAAGCAAGGAGAGGAAATGTGCTCAGCGGAACCCGACATTCAGCCCTGGGGAATCCAGAGACTAAACATCCGGGGAGAAGGGAAGCTTTGAGACACCCCAAAATTTTTTGCGACTCCGGATCTTTACAGGCTGTCCTTTCTCACTTTTGGATGGATAAAGAGTTGTCGCAACATAATGTAAAATCGTAACACTTTAATAAAAAGGGAGCTTTTGTTACAATCAGAAATTGTAGATTAAAATAGTACTTTGACCATTAAAACTTACAGCAAGCAAGGAGAGGAAATGTGCTCAGCGGAACCCGACATTCAGCCCTGGGGAATCAAGAGACTAAACATCCGGGGAGAAGGGAAGCTTTGAGACACCCCAAAATCCCAAAGAATTTAGATTATTCTGTGACACGATTCATAGTTATAAGAAAAGTAGTACCTGCCGAAACCCGGGATCGAACCAGGGACCTTTAGATCTTCAGTCTAACGCTCTCCCAACTGAGCTATTTCGGCTTATGCACTTTAGATCTTGATATTTTTTGCGACTCCGGATCTTTACAGGCTGTCCTTTCTCACTTTTGGATGGATAAAGAGTTGCCGCAACATAATGTAAAATCGTAACACTTTAATAAAAAGGGAGCTTTTGTTACAATCAGAAATTGTAGATTAAAATAGTACTTTGACCATTAAAACGTACAGCAAGCAAGGAGAGGAAATGTGCTCAGCGGAACCCGACATTCAGCCCTGGGGAATCCAGTCACTAAACATCCGGGGAGAAGGGAAGTTTTGAGACACCCCAAAATCCCAAAGAATTTAGATTATTCTGGGACACGATTCATAGTTATAAGAAAAGTAGTACCTGCCGAAACCCGGGATCGAACCAGGGACCTTTAGATCTTCAGTCTAACGCTCTCCCAACTGAGCTATTTCGGCTTATGTGCTTTAAGATCTTGATATTTTTTGCGACTCCGGATCTTTACAGGCTGTCCTTTCTCACTTTTGGATGGATAAAGAGTTGTCGCAACATAATGTAAAATCGTAACACTTTAATAAAAAGGGAGCTTTTGTTACAATCAGAAATTGTAGATTAAAATAGTACTTTGACCATTAAAACTTACAGCAAGCAAGGAGAGGAAATGTGCTCAGCGGAACCCGACATTCAGCCCTGGGGAATCCAGAGACTAAACATCCGGGGAGAAGGGAAGCTTTGAGACACCCCAAAATCCCAAAGAATTTAGATTATTCTGTGACACGATTCATAGTTATAAGAAAAGTAGTACCTGCCGAAACCCGGGATCGAACCAGATTAAAATAGTACTTTGACGATTAAAACTTACAGCAAGCAAGGAGAGGAAATGTGCTCAGCGGAACCCGACATTCAGCCCTTGGGAATCCAGTGACTAAACATCCGGGGAGAAGGGAAGCTTTGAGACACCCCAAAATCCCAAAGAATTTAGATTATTCTGGGACACGATTCATAGTTATTAGAAAAGTAGTACCTGCCGAAACCCGGGATCGAACCAGGGACCTTTAGATCTTCAGTCTAACGATCTCCCAACTGAGATATTTCGGCTTATGCACTTTAAGATCTTGATATTTTTTGCGACTCCGGATATTTACAGGCTGTCCTTTCTCACTTTTGGATGGATAAAGAGTTGTCGCAACATAATGTAAAATCGTAACACTTTAATAAAAAGGGAGCTTTTGTTACAATCAGAAATTGTAGATTAAAATAGTACTTTGACCATTAAAACTTACAGCAAGCAAGGAGAGGAAATGTGCTCAGCGGAACCCGACATTCAGCCCTGGGGAATCCAGAGACTAAACATCCGGGGAGAAGGGAAGCTTTGAGACACCCCAAAATTTTTTGCGACTCCGGATATTTACAGGCTGTCCTTTCTCACTTTTGGATGGATAAAGAGTTGCCGCAACATAATGTAAAATCGTAACACTTTAATAAAAAGGGAGCTTTTGTTACAATCAGAAATTGTAGATTAAAATAGTACTTTGACCATTAAAACTTACAGCAAGCAAGGAGAGGAAATGTGCTCAGCGGAACCCGACATTCAGCCCTGGGGAATCCAGAGACTAAACATCCGGGGAGAAGGGAAGCTTTGAGACACCCCAAAATTTTTTGCGACTCCGGATATTTACAGGCTGTCCTTTCTCACTTTTGGATGGATAAAGAGTTGCCGCAACATAATGTAAAATCGTAACACTTTAATAAAAAGGGAGCTTTTGTTACAATCAGAAATTGTAGATTAAAATAGTACTTTGACCATTAAAACTTACAGCAAGCAAGGAGAGGAAATGTGCTCAGCGGAACCCGACATTCAGCCCTGGGGAATCCAGTCACTAAACATCCGGGGAGAAGGGAAGCTTTGAGACACCCCAAAATCCCAAAGAATTTAGATTATTCTGGGACACGATTCATAGTTATAAGAAAAGTAGTACCTGCCGAAACCCGGGATCGAACCAGGGACCTTTAGATCTTCAGTCTAACGCTCTCCCAACTGAGCTATTTCGGCTTATGCACATTAGATCTTGATGTTTTTTGCGACTCCGGATTTTTACAGGCTGTCCTTTCTCACTTTTGGATGGATAAAGAGTTGTCGCAACATAATGTAAAATCGTAACACTTTAATAAAAAGGGAGCTTTTGTTACAATCAGAAATTGTAGATTAAAATAGTACTTTGACCATTAAAACTTACAGCAAGCAAGGAGAGGAAATGTGCTCAGCGGAACCCGACATTCAGCCCTGGGGAATCCAGTGACTAAACATCCGGGGAGAAGGGAAGCTTTGAGACACCCCAAAATCCCAAAGAATTTAGATTATTCTGGGACACGATTCATAGTTATTGGAAAAGTAGTACCTGCCGAAACCCGGGATCGAACCAGGGACCTTTAGATCTTCAGTCTAACGATCTCCCAACTGAGATATTTCGGCTTATGCACTTTAAGATCTTGATATTTTTTGCGACTCCGGATATTTACAGGCTGTCCTTTCTCACTTTTGGATGGATAAAGAGTTGTCGCAACATAATGTAAAATCGTAACACTTTAATAAAAAGGGAGCTTTTGTTACAATCAGAAATTGTAGATTAAAATAGTACTTTGACCATTAAAACTTACAGCAAGCAAGGAGAGGAAATGTGCTCAGCGGAACCCGACATTCAGCCCTGGGGAATCCAGAGACTAAACATCCGGGGAGAAGGGAAGCTTTGAGACACCCCAAAATTTTTTGCGACTCCGGATATTTACAGGCTGTCCTTTCTCACTTTTGGATGGATAAAGAGTTGCCGCAACATAATGTAAAATCGTAACACTTTAATAAAAAGGGAGCTTTTGTTACAATCAGAAATTGTAGATTAAAATAGTACTTTGACCATTAAAACTTACAGCAAGCAAGGAGAGGAAATGTGCTCAGCGGAACCCGACATTCAGCCCTGGGGAATCCAGTCACTAAACATCCGGGGAGAAGGGAAGCTTTGAGACACCCCAAAATCCCAAAGAATTTAGATTATTCTGGGACACGATTCATAGTTATAAGAAAAGTAGTACCTGCCGAAACCCGGGATCGAACCAGGGACCTTTAGATCTTCAGTCTAACGCTCTCCCAACTGAGCTATTTCGGCTTATGCACATTAGATCTTGATGTTTTTTGCGACTCCGGATTTTTACAGGCTGTCCTTTCTCACTTTTGGATGGATAAAGAGTTGTCGCAACATAATGTAAAATCGTAACACTTTAATAAAAAGGGAGCTTTTGTTACAATCAGAAATTGTAGATTAAAATAGTACTTTGACCATTAAAACTTACAGCAAGCAAGGAGAGGAAATGTGCTCAGCGGAACCCGACATTCAGCCCTGGGGAATCCAGTGACTAAACATCCGGGGAGAAGGGAAGCTTTGAGACACCCCAAAATCCCAAAGAATTTAGATTATTCTGGGACACGATTCATAGTTATTAGAAAAGTAGTACCTGCCGAAACCCGGGATCGAACCAGGGACCTTTAGATCTTCAGTCTAACGATCTCCCAACTGAGATATTTCGGCTTATGCACTTTAAGATCTTGATATTTTTTGCGACTCCGGATATTTACAGGCTGTCCTTTCTCACTTTTGGATGGATAAAGAGTTGTCGCAACATAATGTAAAATCGTAACACTTTAATAAAAAGGGAGCTTTTGTTACAATCAGAAATTGTAGATTAAAATAGTACTTTGACCATTAAAACTTACAGCAAGCAAGGAGAGGAAATGTGCTCAGCGGAACCCGACATTCAGCCCTGGGGAATCCAGAGACTAAACATCCGGGGAGAAGGGAAGCTTTGAGACACCCCAAAATTTTTTGCGACTCCGGATATTTACAGGCTGTCCTTTCTCACTTTTGGATGGATAAAGAGTTGCCGCAACATAATGTAAAATCGTAACACTTTAATAAAAAGGGAGCTTTTGTTACAATCAGAAATTGTAGATTAAAATAGTACTTTGACCATTAAAACTTACAGCAAGCAAGGAGAGGAAATGTGCTCAGCGGAACCCGACATTCAGCCCTGGGGAATCCAGAGACTAAACATCCGGGGAGAAGGGAAGCTTTGAGACACCCCAAAATTTTTTGCGACTCCGGATATTTACAGGCTGTCCTTTCTCACTTTTGGATGGATAAAGAGTTGCCGCAACATAATGTAAAATCGTAACACTTTAATAAAAAGGGAGCTTTTGTTACAATCAGAAATTGTAGATTAAAATAGTACTTTGACCATTAAAACTTACAGCAAGCAAGGAGAGGAAATGTGCTCAGCGGAACCCGACATTCAGCCCTGGGGAATCCAGTCACTAAACATCCGGGGAGAAGGGAAGCTTTGAGACACCCCAAAATCCCAAAGAATTTAGATTATTCTGGGACACGATTCATAGTTATAAGAAAAGTAGTACCTGCCGAAACCCGGGATCGAACCAGGGACCTTTAGATCTTCAGTCTAACGCTCTCCCAACTGAGCTATTTCGGCTAATGCACTTTAGATCTTGATATTTTTTGCGACTCCGGATCTTTACAGGCTGTCCTTTCTCACTTTTGGATGGATAAAGAGTTGTCGCAACATAATGTAAAATCATAACACTTTAATAAAAAGGGAGCTTTTGTTACAATCAGAAATTGTAGATTAAAATAGTACTTTGACCATTAAAACTTACAGCAAGCAAGGAGAGGAAATGTGCTCAGCGGAACCCGACATTCAGCCCTGGGGAATCCAGAGACTAAACATCCGGGGAGAAGGGAAGCTTTGAGACACCCCAAAATTTTTTGCGACTCCGGATATTTACAGGCTGTCCTTTCTCACTTTTGGATGGATAAAGAGTTGTCGCAACATAATGTAAAATCGTAACACTTTAATAAAAAAGGGAGCTTTTGTTACAATCAGAAATTGTAGATTAAAATAGTACTTTGACCATTAAAACTTACAGCAAGCAAGGAGAGGAAATGTGCTCAGCGGAACCCGACATTCAGCCCTGGGGAATCCAGTCACTAAACATCCGGGGAGAAGGGAAGCTTTGAGACACCCCAAAATCCCAAAGAATTTAGATTATTCTGGGACACGATTCATAGTTATAAGAAAAGTAGTACCTGCCGAAACCCGGGATCGAACCAGGGACCTTTAGATCTTCAGTCTAACGCTCTCCCAACTGAGCTATTTCGGCTTATGCACTTTAGATCTTGATATTTTTTGCGACTCCGGATCTTTACAGGCTGTCCTTTCTCACTTTTGGATGGATAAAGAGTTGTCGCAACATAATGTAAAATCGTAACACTTTAATAAAAAGGGAGCTTTTGTTACAATCAGAAATTGTAGATTAAAATAGTACTTTGACCATTAAAACTTACAGCAAGCAAGGAGAGGAAATGTGCTCAGCGGAACCCGACATTCAGCCCTGGGGAATCCAGAGACTAAACATCCGGGGAGAAGGGAAGCTTTGAGACACCCCAAAATCCCAAAGAATTTAGATTATTCTGTGACACGATTCATAGTTATAAGAAAAGTAGTACCTGCCGAAACCCGGGATCGAACCAGGGACCTTTAGATCTTCAGTCTAACGCTCTCCCAACTGAGCTATTTCGGCTTATGCACTTTAAGATCTTGATATTTTTTGCGACTCCGGATCTTTACAGGCTGTCCTTTCTCACTTTTGGATGGATAAAGAGTTGTCGCAAAATAATGTAAAATCTTAACACTTTAATAAAAAGGGAGCTTTTGTTACAATCAGAAATTGTAGATTAAAATAGTACTTTGACAATTAAAACTTACAGCAAGCAAGGAGAGGAAATGTGCTCAGCGGAACCCGACATTCAGCCCTGGGGAATCCAGAGACTAAACATCCGGGGAGAAGGGAAGCTTTGAGACACCCCAAAATTTTTTGCGACTCCGGATCTTTACAGGCTGTCCTTTCTCACTTTTGGATGGATAAAGAGTTGTCGCAACATAATGTAAAATCGTAACACTTTAATAAAAAGGGAGCTTTTGTTACAATCAGAAATTGTAGATTAAAATAGTACTTTGACCATTAAAACTTACAGCAAGCAAGGAGAGGAAATGTGCTCAGCGGAACCCGACATTCAGCCCTGGGGAATCCAGAGACTAAACATCCGGGGAGAAGGGAAGCTTTGAGACACCCCAAAATCCCAAAGAATTTAGATTATTCTGTGACACGATTCATAGTTATAAGAAAAGTAGTACCTGCCGAAACCCGGGATCAAACCAGGGACCTTTAGATCTACAGTCTAACGCTCTCCCAACTGAGCTATTTCGGCTTATGCACTTTAGATCTTGATATTTTTTGCGACTCCAGATCTTTACAGGCTGTCCTTTCTCACTTTTGGATGGATAAAGAGTTGCCGCAACATAATGTAAAATCGTAACACTTTAATAAAAAGGGAGCTTTTGTTACAATCAGAAATTGTAGATTAAAATAGTACTTTGACCATTAAAACTTAGACACCCCAAAATTTTTTGCGACTCCGGATATTTACAGGCTGTCCTTTCTCACTTTTGGATGGATAAAGAGTTGCCGCAACATAATGTAAAATCGTAACACTTTAATAAAAAGGGAGCTTTTGTTACAATCAGAAATTGTAGATTAAAATAGTACTTTGACCATTAAAACTTACAGCAAGCAAGGAGAGGAAATGTGCTCAGCGGAACCCGACATTCAGCCCTGGGGAATCCAGTCACTAAACATCCGGGGAGAAGGGAAGCTTTGAGACACCCCAAAATCCCAAAGAATTTAGATTATTCTGGGACACGATTCATAGTTATAAGAAAAGTAGTACCTGCCGAAACCCGGGATCGAACCAGGGACCTTTAGATCTTCAGTCTAACGCTCTCCCAACTGAGCTATTTCGGCTTATGCACTTTAGATCTTGATATTTTTTGCGACTCCGGATTTTTACAGGCTGTCCTTTCTCACTTTTGGATGGATAAAGAGTTGTCGCAACATAATGTAAAATCGTAACACTTTAATAAAAAGGGAGCTTTTGTTACAATCAGAAATTGTAGATTAAAATAGTACTTTGACCATTAAAACTTACAGCAAGCAAGGAGAGGAAATGTGCTCAGCGGAACCCGACATTCAGCCCTGGGGAATCCAGAGACTAAACATCCGGGGAGAAGGGAAGCTTTGAGACACCCCAAAATTTTTTGCGACTCCGGATATTTACAGGCTGTCCTTTCTCACTTTTGGATGGATAAAGAGTTGCCGCAACATAATGTAAAATCGTAACACTTTAATAAAAAGGGAGCTTTTGTTACAATCAGAAATTGTAGATTAAAATAGTACTTTGACCATTAAAACTTACAGCAAGCAAGGAGAGGAAATGTGCTCAGCGGAACCCGACATTCAGCCCTGGGGAATCCAGTCACTAAACATCCGGGGAGAAGGGAAGTTTTGAGACACCCCAAAATCCCAAAGAATTTAGATTATTCTGGGACACGATTCATAGTTATAAGAAAAGTAGTACCTGCCGAAACCCGGGATCGAACCAGGGACCTTTAGATCTTCAGTCTAACGCTCTCCCAACTGAGCTATTTCGGCTTATGCACTTTAAGATCTTGATATTTTTTGCGACTCCGGATCTTTACAGGCTGTCCTTTCTCACTTTTGGATGGATAAAGAGTTGTCGCAACATAATGTAAAATCGTAACACTTTAATAAAAAGGGAGCTTTTGTTACAATCAGAAATTGTAGATTAAAATAGTACTTTGACCATTAAAACTTACAGCAAGCAAGGAGAGGAAATGTGCTCAGCGGAACCCGACATTCAGCCCTGGGGAATCCAGAGACTAAACATCCGGGGAGAAGGGAAGCTTTGAGACACCCCAAAATCCCAAAGAATTTAGATTATTCTGTGACACGATTCATAGTTATAAGAAAAGTAGTACCTGCCGAAACCCGGGATCGAACCAGATTAAAATAGTACTTTGACGATTAAAACTTACAGCAAGCAAGGAGAGGAAATGTGCTCAGCGGAACCCGACATTCAGCCCTGGGGAATCCAGTCACTAAACATCCGGGGAGAAGGGAAGCTTTGAGACACCCCAAAATCCCAAAGAATTTAGATTATTCTGGGACACGATTCATAGTTATTAGAAAAGTAGTACCTGCCGAAACCCGGGATCGAACCAGGGACCTTTAGATCTTCAGTCTAACGCTCTCCCAACTGAGCTATTTCGGCTTATGCACTTTAAGATCTTGATATTTTTTGCGACTCCGGATCTTTACAGGCTGTCCTTTCTCACTTTTGGATGGATAAAGAGTTGTCGCAACATAATGTAAAATCGTAACACTTTAATAAAAAGGGAGCTTTTGTTACAATCAGAAATTGTAGATTAAAATAGTACTTTGACCATTAAAACTTA
The DNA here is from genome assembly GCF_050947455.1 of Rhinoderma darwinii. Classification (NCBI taxonomy): domain Eukaryota; kingdom Metazoa; phylum Chordata; class Amphibia; order Anura; family Rhinodermatidae; genus Rhinoderma; species Rhinoderma darwinii. The sequence continues at coordinate 107,611 of NW_027463888.1, forward strand.
CAGCAAGCAAGGAGAGGAAATGTGCTCAGCGGAACCCGACATTCAGCCCTGGGGAATCCAGAGACTAAACATCCGGGGAGAAGGGAAGCTTTGAGACACCCCAAAATTTTTTGCGACTCCGGATATTTACAGGCTGTCCTTTCTCACTTTTGGATGGATAAAGAGTTGCCGCAACATAATGTAAAATCGTAACACTTTAATAAAAAGGGAGCTTTTGTTACAATCAGAAATTGTAGATTAAAATAGTACTTTGACCATTAAAACTTACAGCAAGCAAGGAGAGGAAATGTGCTCAGCGGAACCCGACATTCAGCCCTGGGGAATCCAGTCACTAAACATCCGGGGAGAAGGGAAGCTTTGAGACACCCCAAAATCCCAAAGAATTTAGATTATTCTGGGACACGATTCATAGTTATAAGAAAAGTAGTACCTGCCGAAACCTGGGATCGAACCAGGGACCTTTAGATCTTCAGTCTAACGCTCTCCCAACTGAGCTATTTCGGCTTATGCACTTTAGATCTTGATATTTTTTGCGACTCCGGATCTTTACAGGCTGTCCTTTCTCACTTTTGTTTTCAAACTGTTTTTATTAAGAATGTCACAGAGTCATATAACAATTCAAGTATTATGCTTTTCACATTCTTGGTTTTACATAAAAAACATAGTACAATCATTCAACTGTTTATGTTAATCGACTTTAACCATAAGGAATGTACTATGAAATCAATTCTTTAATACATAAACTTAACAAGATAAATTAACCATAATTTAAACATTCATGTGGTATATCATGGAGCTTCTTATGGATCACGTGAAACGAGTAACAATCACAGTCTACCTGCCCTAGGAGAAGTCAATGTCCCTCCTGGGATGACTCTCTTTAATACCTTCTCTAAACGGATCTGGGTTTATCCAGATAGGTCATCCATGGTGACCAGGTATGTAGAAAACCCACCCTCGTTTGTCTTTCCCAGTGTAGGAGTTCTTCGAACCTACGTATCTCTTGTACCTTCCTAATCCAATCTTCTATAGTGGGTGACTTGGTGGATTTCCACAATAACGGAATCAACAATTTAGCTGCAGTAAGTAAGTTAGTCGCCAGATCTTGTTTCTTGGGCGTAAATGAATCAGACGATAACCATAGAAGTATCACTTGTGGGGACACAGGAATTGATGTTAAACAAATCGAGTTAATTTCTGAGATAACCGCTTTCCAAAATCCCTGTATCAAGGTACAGTCCCACCATATATGCACTAAAGAACCCTTTTTCAGTGAGCATCTCCAACATGCCTCCGGAACATCTGGATTTATTTTGTGTAACCACACTGGGGTTTTGTACCACCTGGTGATAAATTTGTAAGAATTTTCTCTGATTCTAATGCATTGCGAGAACCCCTGTGAGCGCTTCAGTATAATTCGTTGTTCCTCCACTGAAAAGTTAGTCTGGAGGTCCTGTTCCCACCTAGTGATTAATTCCAGCTTATCCTCTTTTTCTCCCAACAATAGCCTATCATACGATCTAGCTAAAGCACCTTTTTGAGTTGTAGGTTGCTGTAATGCTTTTTCAAGTGGGGACAGATGTAGAGAATTAACAAAACAAGCTGTGTATTTATCACATACTGTCTGAAAATCTTGCCTCTTAATGAAATCAGAAAGAATTAGACCTGTATGTCTAAGTAATAGAGCTGTCCAATCCCGAGACTCCGACTCAAAGAATTGGGACACTGTGATATTATCCATATGTTTCCAAAAGGAGCTTACTGGGATTCTCTTCTTATCTACCAGGTAAGGAAGAAGGCTCATAGGTAGTAGCGGAATGTTTTCCGACAAAAGCGGGTCCCTTCCATTTACCTCCTGCCACACCCTTATAGTGCCCTTCACTAAGGTGCTAGAGCATGTGGAATTTGGTGAGAAGGGCCTCAGGCCCCATAACGAAAGACTGTCTGATAACTCTAGTAGCTCTCGCTCTAGTTCCACATATATATTGGACTGTGTTGTATTCATCAAAGAATGCCATCTATTCAACTGGTTAGCTTTGTAGTACGTGAATACGTCTGGTACCCCTAAGCCCCCAAATCCTTTCTCACTTTTGGATGGATAAAGAGTTGTCGCAACATAATGTAAAATCGTAACACTTTAATAAAAAGGGAGCTTTTGTTACAATCAGAAATTGTAGATTAAAATAGTACTTTGACCATTAAAACTTACAGCAAGCAAGGAGAGGAAATGTGCTCAGCGGAACCCGACATTCAGCCCTGGGGAATCCAGAGACTAAACATCCGGGGAGAAGGGAAGCTTTGAGACACCCCAAAATTTTTTGCGACTCCGGATATTTACAGGCTGTCCTTTCTCACTTTTGGATGGATAAAGAGTTGCCGCAACATAATGTAAAATCGTAACACTTTAATAAAAAGGGAGCTTTTGTTACAATCAGAAATTGTAGATTAAAATAGTACTTTGACCATTAAAACTTACAGCAAGCAAGGAGAGGAAATGTGCTCAGCGGAACCCGACATTCAGCCCTGGGGAATCCAGTCACTAAACATCCGGGGAGAAGGGAAGCTTTGAGACACCCCAAAATCCCAAAGAATTTAGATTATTCTGGGACACGATTCATAGTTATAAGAAAAGTAGTACCTGCCGAAACCTGGGATCGAACCAGGGACCTTTAGATCTTCAGTCTAACGCTCTCCCAACTGAGCTATTTCGGCTTATGCACTTTAGATCTTGATATTTTTTGCGACTCCGGATCTTTACAGGCTGTCCTTTCTCACTTTTGTTTTCAAACTGTTTTTATTAAGAATGTCACAGAGTCATATAACAATTCAAGTATTATGCTTTTCACATTCTTGGTTTTACATAAAAAACATAGTACAATCATTCAACTGTTTATGTTAATCGACTTTAACCATAAGGAATGTACTATGAAATCAATTCTTTAATACATAAACTTAACAAGATAAATTAACCATAATTTAAACATTCATGTGGTATATCATGGAGCTTCTTATGGATCACGTGAAACGAGTAACAATCACAGTCTACCTGCCCTAGGAGAAGTCAATGTCCCTCCTGGGATGACTCTCTTTAATACCTTCTCTAAACGGATCTGGGTTTATCCAGATAGGTCATCCATGGTGACCAGGTATGTAGAAAACCCACCCTCGTTTGTCTTTCCCAGTGTAGGAGTTCTTCGAACCTACGTATCTCTTGTACCTTCCTAATCCAATCTTCTATAGTGGGTGACTTGGTGGATTTCCACAATAACGGAATCAACAATTTAGCTGCAGTAAGTAAGTTAGTCGCCAGATCTTGTTTCTTGGGCGTAAATGAATCAGACGATAACCATAGAAGTATCACTTGTGGGGACACAGGAATTGATGTTAAACAAATCGAGTTAATTTCTGAGATAACCGCTTTCCAAAATCCCTGTATCAAGGTACAGTCCCACCATATATGCACTAAAGAACCCTTTTTCAGTGAGCATCTCCAACATGCCTCCGGAACATCTGGATTTATTTTGTGTAACCACACTGGGGTTTTGTACCACCTGGTGATAAATTTGTAAGAATTTTCTCTGATTCTAATGCATTGCGAGAACCCCTGTGAGCGCTTCAGTATAATTCGTTGTTCCTCCACTGAAAAGTTAGTCTGGAGGTCCTGTTCCCACCTAGTGATTAATTCCAGCTTATCCTCTTTTTCTCCCAACAATAGCCTATCATACGATCTAGCTAAAGCACCTTTTTGAGTTGTAGGTTGCTGTAATGCTTTTTCAAGTGGGGACAGATGTAGAGAATTAACAAAACAAGCTGTGTATTTATCACATACTGTCTGAAAATCTTGCCTCTTAATGAAATCAGAAAGAATTAGACCTGTATGTCTAAGTAATAGAGCTGTCCAATCCCGAGACTCCGACTCAAAGAATTGGGACACTGTGATATTATCCATATGTTTCCAAAAGGAGCTTACTGGGATTCTCTTCTTATCTACCAGGTAAGGAAGAAGGCTCATAGGTAGTAGCGGAATGTTTTCCGACAAAAGCGGGTCCCTTCCATTTACCTCCTGCCACACCCTTATAGTGCCCTTCACTAAGGTGCTAGAGCATGTGGAATTTGGTGAGAAGGGCCTCAGGCCCCATAACGAAAGACTGTCTGATAACTCTAGTAGCTCTCGCTCTAGTTCCACATATATATTGGACTGTGTTGTATTCATCAAAGAATGCCATCTATTCAACTGGTTAGCTTTGTAGTACGTGAATACGTCTGGTACCCCTAAGCCCCCAAATCCTTTCTCACTTTTGGATGGATAAAGAGTTGTCGCAACATAATGTAAAATCGTAACACTTTAATAAAAAGGGAGCTTTTGTTACAATCAGAAATTGTAGATTAAAATAGTACTTTGACCATTAAAACTTACAGCAAGCAAGGAGAGGAAATGTGCTCAGCGGAACCCGACATTCAGCCCTGGGGAATCCAGAGACTAAACATCCGGGGAGAAGGGAAGCTTTGAGACACCCCAAAATTTTTTGCGACTCCGGATATTTACAGGCTGTCCTTTCTCACTTTTGGATGGATAAAGAGTTGCCGCAACATAATGTAAAATCGTAACACTTTAATAAAAAGGGAGCTTTTGTTACAATCAGAAATTGTAGATTAAAATAGTACTTTGACCATTAAAACTTACAGCAAGCAAGGAGAGGAAATGTGCTCAGCGGAACCCGACATTCAGCCCTGGGGAATCCAGTCACTAAACATCCGGGGAGAAGGGAAGCTTTGAGACACCCCAAAATCCCAAAGAATTTAGATTATTCTGGGACACGATTCATAGTTATAAGAAAAGTAGTACCTGCCGAAACCCAGGATCGAACCAGGGACCTTTAGATCTTCAGTCTAACGCTCTCCCAACTGAGCTATTTCGGCTAATGCACTTTAGATCTTGATATTTTTTGCGACTCCGGATCTTTACAGGCTGTCCTTTCTCACTTTTGGATGGATAAAGAGTTGTCGCAACATAATGTAAAATCGTAACACTTTAATAAAAAGGGAGCTTTTGTTACAATCAGAAATTGTAGATTAAAATAGTACTTTGACCATTAAAACTTACAGCAAGCAAGGAGAGGAAATGTGCTCAGCGGAACCCGACATTCAGCCCTGGGGAATCCAGAGACTAAACATCCGGGGAGAAGGGAAGCTTTGAGACACCCCAAAATTTTTTGCGACTCCGGATATTTACAGGCTGTCCTTTCTCACTTTTGGATGGATAAAGAGTTGTCGCAACATAATGTAAAATCGTAACACTTTAATAAAAAAGGGAGCTTTTGTTACAATCAGAAATTGTAGATTAAAATAGTACTTTGACCATTAAAACTTACAGCAAGCAAGGAGAGGAAATGTGCTCAGCGGAACCCGACATTCAGCCCTGGGGAATCCAGTCACTAAACATCCGGGGAGAAGGGAAGCTTTGAGACACCCCAAAATCCCAAAGAATTTAGATTATTCTGGGACACGATTCATAGTTATAAGAAAAGTAGTACCTGCCGAAACCCGGGATCGAACCAGGGACCTTTAGATCTTCAGTCTAACGCTCTCCCAACTGAGCTATTTCGGCTTATGCACTTTAGATCTTGATATTTTTTGCGACTCCGGATCTTTACAGGCTGTCCTTTCTCACTTTTGGATGGATAAAGAGTTGTCGCAACATAATGTAAAATCGTAACACTTTAATAAAAAGGGAGCTTTTGTTACAATCAGAAATTGTAGATTAAAATAGTACTTTGACCATTAAAACTTACAGCAAGCAAGGAGAGGAAATGTGCTCAGCGGAACCCGACATTCAGCCCTGGGGAATCCAGAGACTAAACATCCGGGGAGAAGGGAAGCTTTGAGACACCCCAAAATCCCAAAGAATTTAGATTATTCTGTGACACGATTCATAGTTATAAGAAAAGTAGTACCTGCCGAAACCCGGGATCAAACCAGGGACCTTTAGATCTTCAGTCTAACGCTCTCCCAACTGAGCTATTTCGGCTTATGCACTTTAGATCTTGATATTTTTTGCGACTCCGGATCTTTACAGGCTGTCCTTTCTCACTTTTGGATGGATAAAGAGTTGCCGCAACATAATGTAAAATCGTAACACTTTAATAAAAAGGGAGCTTTTGTTACAATCAGAAATTGTAGATTAAAATAGTACTTTGACCATTAAAACTTACAGCAAGCAAGTAGAGGAAATGTGCTCAGCGGAACCCGACATTCAGCCGAGGGGAATCCAGTGACTAAACATCCGGGGAGAAGGGAAGCTTTGAGACACCCCAAAATCCCAAAGAATTTAGATTATTCTGGGACACGATTCATAGTTATAAGAAAAGTGGTACCTGCCGAAACCCGGGATCGAACCAGGGACCTTTAGATCTTCAGTCTAACGCTCTCCCAACTGAGCTATTTCGGCTTATGCACTTTAAGATCTTGATATTTTTTGCGACTCCGGATCTTTACAGGCTGTCCTTTCTCACTTTTGGATGGATAAAGAGTTGTCGCAAAATAATGTAAAATCTTAACACTTTAATAAAAAGGGAGCTTTTGTTACAATCAGAAATTGTAGATTAAAATAGTACTTTGACAATTAAAACTTACAGCAAGCAAGGAGAGGAAATGTGCTCAGCGGAACCCGACATTCAGCCCTGGGGAATCCAGAGACTAAACATCCGGGGAGAAGGGAAGCTTTGAGACACCCCAAAATTTTTTGCGACTCCGGATCTTTACAGGCTGTCCTTTCTCACTTTTGGATGGATAAAGAGTTGTCGCAACATAATGTAAAATCGTAACACTTTAATAAAAAGGGAGCTTTTGTTACAATCAGAAATTGTAGATTAAAATAGTACTTTGACCATTAAAACTTACAGCAAGCAAGGAGAGGAAATGTGCTCAGCGGAACCCGACATTCAGCCCTGGGGAATCCAGAGACTAAACATCCGGGGAGAAGGGAAGCTTTGAGACACCCCAAAATCCCAAAGAATTTAGATTATTCTGTGACACGATTCATAGTTATAAGAAAAGTAGTACCTGCCGAAACCCGGGATCAAACCAGGGACCTTTAGATCTACAGTCTAACGCTCTCCCAACTGAGCTATTTCGGCTTATGCACTTTAGATCTTGATATTTTTTGCGACTCCAGATCTTTACAGGCTGTCCTTTCTCACTTTTGGATGGATAAAGAGTTGCCGCAACATAATGTAAAATCGTAACACTTTAATAAAAAGGGAGCTTTTGTTACAATCAGAAATTGTAGATTAAAATAGTACTTTGACCATTAAAACTTACAGCAAGCAAGGAGAGGAAATGTGCTCAGCGGAACCCGACATTCAGCCCTGGGGAATCCAGTGACTAAACATCCGGGGAGAAGGGAAGCTTTGAGACACCCCAAAATCCCAAAGAATTTAGATTATTCTGTGACACGATTCATAGTTATAAGAAAAGTAGTACCTGCCGAAACCCGGGATCAAACCAGGGACCTTTAGATCTTCAGTCTAACGCTCTCCCAACTGAGCTATTTCGGCTTATGCACTTTAGATCTTGATATTTTTTGCGACTCCGGATCTTTACAGGCTGTCCTTTCTCACTTTTGGATGGATAAAGAGTTGTCGCAAAATAATGTAAAATCTTAACACTTTAATAAAAAGGGAGCTTTTGTTACAATCAGAAATTGTAGATTAAAATAGTACTTTGACAATTAAAACTTACAGCAAGCAAGGAGAGGAAATGTGCTCAGCGGAACCCGACATTCAGCCCTGGGGAATCCAGAGACTAAACATCCGGGGAGAAGGGAAGCTTTGAGACACCCCAAAATTTTTTGCGACTCCGGATCTTTACAGGCTGTCCTTTCTCACTTTTGGATGGATAAAGAGTTGTCGCAACATAATGTAAAATCGTAACACTTTAATAAAAAGGGAGCTTTTGTTACAATCAGAAATTGTAGATTAAAATAGTACTTTGACCATTAAAACTTACAGCAAGCAAGGAGAGGAAATGTGCTCAGCGGAACCCGACATTCAGCCCTGGGGAATCCAGAGACTAAACATCCGGGGAGAAGGGAAGCTTTGAGACACCCCAAAATTTTTTGCGACTCCGGATCTTTACAGGCTGTCCTTTCTCACTTTTGGATGGATAAAGAGTTGTCGCAACATAATGTAAAATCGTAACACTTTAATAAAAAGGGAGCTTTTGTTACAATCAGAAATTGTAGATTAAAATAGTACTTTGACCATTAAAACTTACAGCAAGCAAGGAGAGGAAATGTGCTCAGCGGAACACGACATTCAGCCCTGGGGAATCCAGAGACTAAACATCCGGGGAGAAGGGAAGCTTTGAGACACCCCAAAATTTTTTGCGACTCCGGATATTTACAGGCTGTCCTTTCTCACTTTTGGATGGATAAAGAGTTGCCGCAACATAATGTAAAATCGTAACACTTTAATAAAAAGGGAGCTTTTGTTACAATCAGAAATTGTAGATTAAAATAGTACTTTGACCATTAAAACTTACAGCAAGCAAGGAGAGGAAATGTGCTCAGCGGAACCCGACATTCAGCCCTGGGGAATCCAGAGACTAAACATCCGGGGAGAAGGGAAGCTTTGAGACACCCCAAAATCCCAAAGAATTTAGATTATTCTGTGACACGATTCATAGTTATAAGAAAAGTAGTACCTGCCAAAACCGGGGATCGAACCAGGGACCTTTAGATCTTCAGTCTAACGCTCTCCCAACTGAGCTATTTCGGCTTATGCACTTTAGATCTTGATATTTTTTGCGACTCCGGATCTTTACAGGCTGTCCTTTCTCACTTTTGGATGGATAAAGAGTTGCCGCAACATAATGTAAAATCGTAACACTTTAATAAAAAGGGAGCTTTTGTTACAATCAGAAATTGTAGATTAAAATAGTACTTTGACCATTAAAACTTACAGCAAGCAAGGAGAGGAAATGTGCTCAGCGGAACCCGACACTCAGCCCTGGGGAATCCAGTGACTAAACATACGGGGAGAAGGGAAGCTTTGAGACACCCCAAAATCCCAAAGAATTTAGATTATTCTGTGACACGATTCATAGTTATAAGAAAAGTAGTACCTGCCGAAACCCGGGATCGAACCAGGGACCTTTAGATCTTCAGTCTAACGCTCTCCCAACTGAGCTATTTCGGCTTATGCACTTTAAGACCTTGATATTTTTTGCGACTCCGGATCTTTACAGGCTGTCCTTTCTCACTTTTGGATGGATAAAGAGTTGTCGCAACATAATGTAAAATCTTAACACTTTAATAAAAAGGGAACTTTTGTTACAATCAGAAATTGTAGATTAAAATAGTACTTTGACCATTAAAACTTACAGCAAGCAAGGAGAGGAAATGTGCTCAGCGGAACCCGACATTCAGCCCTGGGGAATCCAGAGACTAAACATCCGGGGAGAAGGGAAGCTTTGAGACACCCCAAAATTTTTTGCGACTCCGGATCTTTACAGGCTGTCCTTTCTCACTTTTGGATGGATAAAGAGTTGTCGCAACATAATGTAAAATCGTAACACTTTAATAAAAAGGGAGCTTTTGTTACAATCAGAAATTGTAGATTAAAATAGTACTTTGACCATTAAAACTTACAGCAAGCAAGGAGAGGAAATGTGCTCAGCGGAACCCGACATTCAGCCCTGGGGAATCCAGAGACTAAACATCCGGGGAGAAGGGAAGCTTTGAGACACCCCAAAATCCCAAAGAATTTAGATTATTCTGGGACACGATTCATAGTTATAAGAAAAGTAGTACCTGCCGAAACCCGGGATCAAACCAGGGACCTTTAGATCTTCAGTCTAACGCTCTCCCAACTGAGCTATTTCGGCTTATGCACTTTAAGACCTTGATATTTTTTGCGACTCCGGATCTTTACAGGCTGTCCTTTCTCACTTTTGGATGGATAAAGAGTTGTCGCAACATAATGTAAAATCTTAACACTTTAATAAAAAGGGAGCTTTTGTTACAATCAGAAATTGTAGATTAAAATAGTACTTTGACCATTAAAACTTACAGCAAGCAAGGAGAGGAAATGTGCTCAGCGGAACCCGACATTCAGCCCTGGGGAATCCAGAGACTAAACATCCGGGGAGAAGGGAAGCTTTGAGACACCCCAAAATTTTTTGCGACTCCGGATCTTTACAGGCTGTCCTTTCTCACTTTTGGATGGATAAAGAGTTGTCGCAACATAATGTAAAATCGTAACACTTTAATAAAAAGGGAGCTTTTGTTACAATCAGAAATTGTAGATTAAAATAGTACTTTGACCATTAAAACTTACAGCAAGCAAGGAGAGGAAATGTGCTCAGCGGAACCCGACATTCAGCCCTGGGGAATCAAGAGACTAAACATCCGGGGAGAAGGGAAGCTTTGAGACACCCCAAAATCCCAAAGAATTTAGATTATTCTGTGACACGATTCATAGTTATAAGAAAAGTAGTACCTGCCGAAACCCGGGATCGAACCAGGGACCTTTAGATCTTCAGTCTAACGCTCTCCCAACTGAGCTATTTCGGCTTATGCACTTTAGATCTTGATATTTTTTGCGACTCCGGATCTTTACAGGCTGTCCTTTCTCACTTTTGGATGGATAAAGAGTTGCCGCAACATAATGTAAAATCGTAACACTTTAATAAAAAGGGAGCTTTTGTTACAATCAGAAATTGTAGATTAAAATAGTACTTTGACCATTAAAACGTACAGCAAGCAAGGAGAGGAAATGTGCTCAGCGGAACCCGACATTCAGCCCTGGGGAATCCAGAGAGTAAACATCCGGGGAGAAGGGAAGCTTTGAGACACCCCAAAATCCCAAAGAATTTAGATTATTCTGGGACACGATTCATAGTTATTAGAAAAGTAGTACCTGCCGAAACCCGGGATCGAACCAGGGACCTTTAGATCTTCAGTCTAACGCTCTCCCAACTGAGCTATTTCGGCATATGCACTTTAAGATCTTGATATTTTTTGCGACTCCGGATCTTTACAGGCTGTCCTTTCTCACTTTTGGATGGATAAAGAGTTGTCGCAACATAATGTAAAATCGTAACACTTTAATAAAAAGGGAGCTTTTGTTACAATCAGAAATTGTAGATTAAAATAGTACTTTGACCATTAAAACTTACAGCAAGCAAGGAGAGGAAATGTGCTCAGCGGAACCCGACATTCAGCCCTGGGGAATCCAGAGACTAAACATCCGGGGAGAAGGGAAGCTTTGAGACACCCCAAAATCCCAAAGAATTTAGATTATTCTGTGACACGATTCATAGTTATAAGAAAAGTAGTACCTGCCAAAACCGGGGATCGAACCAGGGACCTTTAGATCTTCAGTCTAACGCTCTCCCAACTGAGCTATTTCGGCTTATGCACTTTAGATCTTGATATTTTTTGCGACTCCGGATCTTTACAGGCTGTCCTTTCTCACTTTTGGATGGATAAAGAGTTGCCGCAACATAATGTAAAATCGTAACACTTTAATAAAAAGGGAGCTTTTGTTACAATCAGAAATTGTAGATTAAAATAGTACTTTGACCATTAAAACTTACAGCAAGCAAGGAGAGGAAATGTGCTCAGCGGAACCCGACACTCAGCCCTGGGGAATCCAGTGACTAAACATACGGGGAGAAGGGAAGCTTTGAGACACCCCAAAATCCCAAAGAATTTAGATTATTCTGGGACACGATTCATAGTTATAAGAAAAGTAGTACCTGCCGAAACCCGGGATCGAACCAGGGACCTTTAGATCTTCAGTCTAACGCTCTCCCAACTGAGCTATTTCGGCTTATGCACTTTAAGACCTTGATATTTTTTGCGACTCCGGATCTTTACAGGCTGTCCTTTCTCACTTTTGGATGGATAAAGAGTTGTCGCAACATAATGTAAAATCGTAACACTTTAATAAAAAGGGAGCTTTTGTTACAATCAGAAATTGTAGATTAAAATAGTACTTTGACCATTAAAACTTACAGCAAGCAAGGAGAGGAAATGTGCTCAGCGGAACCCGACATTCAGCCCTGGGGAATCCAGAGACTAAACATCCGGGGAGAAGGGAAGCTTTGAGACACCCCAAAATCCCAAAGAATTTAGATTATTCTGTGACACGATTCATAGTTATAAGAAAAGTAGTACCTGCCAAAACCGGGGATCGAACCAGGGACCTTTAGATCTTCAGTCTAACGCTCTCCCAACTGAGCTATTTCGGCTTATGCACTTTAGATCTTGATATTTTTTGCGACTCCGGATCTTTACAGGCTGTCCTTTCTCACTTTTGGATGGATAAAGAGTTGCCGCAACATAATGTAAAATCGTAACACTTTAATAAAAAGGGAGCTTTTGTTACAATCAGAAATTGTAGATTAAAATAGTACTTTGACCATTAAAACTTACAGCAAGCAAGGAGAGGAAATGTGCTCAGCGGAACCCGACACTCAGCCCTGGGGAATCCAGTGACTAAACATACGGGGAGAAGGGAAGCTTTGAGACACCCCAAAATCCCAAAGAATTTAGATTATTCTGGGACACGATTCATAGTTATAAGAAAAGTAGTACCTGCCGAAACCCGGGATCGAACCAGGGACCTTTAGATCTTCAGTCTAACGCTCTCCCAACTGAGCTATTTCGGCTTATGCACTTTAAGACCTTGATATTTTTTGCGACTCCGGATCTTTACAGGCTGTCCTTTCTCACTTTTGGATGGATAAAGAGTTGTCGCAACATAATGTAAAATCTTAACACTTTAATAAAAAGGGAGCTTTTGTTACAATCAGAAATTGTAGATTAAAATAGTACTTTGACCATTAAAACTTACAGCAAGCAAGGAGAGGAAATGTGCTCAGCGGAACCCGACATTCAGCCCTGGGGAATCCAGAGACTAAACATCCGGGGAGAAGGGAAGCTTTGAGACACCCCAAAATCCCAAAGAATTTAGATTATTCTGTGACACGATTCATAGTTATAAGAAAAGTAGTACCTGCCGAAACCCGGGATCAAACCAGGGACCTTTAGATCTTCAGTCTAACGCTCTCCCAACTGAGCTATTTCGGCTTATGCACTTTAGATCTTGATATTTTTTGCGACTCCGGATCTTTACAGGCTGTCCTTTCTCACTTTTGGATGGATAAAGAGTTGTCGCAAAATAATGTAAAATCTTAACACTTTAATAAAAAGGGAGCTTTTGTTACAATCAGAAATTGTAGATTAAAATAGTACTTTGACAATTAAAACTTACAGCAAGCAAGGAGAGGAAATGTGCTCAGCGGAACCCGACATTCAGCCCTGGGGAATCCAGAGACTAAACATCCGGGGAGAAGGGAAGCTTTGAGACACCCCAAAATTTTTTGCGACTCCGGATCTTTACAGGCTGTCCTTTCTCACTTTTGGATGGATAAAGAGTTGTCGCAACATAATGTAAAATCGTAACACTTTAATAAAAAGGGAGCTTTTGTTACAATCAGAAATTGTAGATTAAAATAGTACTTTGACCATTAAAACTTACAGCAAGCAAGGAGAGGAAATGTGCTCAGCGGAACCCGACATTCAGCCCTGGGGAATCCAGAGACTAAACATCCGGGGAGAAGGGAAGCTTTGAGACACCCCAAAATTTTTTGCGACTCCGGATCTTTACAGGCTGTCCTTTCTCACTTTTGGATGGATAAAGAGTTGTCGCAACATAATGTAAAATCGTAACACTTTAATAAAAAGGGAGCTTTTGTTACAATCAGAAATTGTAGATTAAAATAGTACTTTGACCATTAAAACTTACAGCAAGCAAGGAGAGGAAATGTGCTCAGCGGAACACGACATTCAGCCCTGGGGAATCCAGAGACTAAACATCCGGGGAGAAGGGAAGCTTTGAGACACCCCAAAATTTTTTGCGACTCCGGATATTTACAGGCTGTCCTTTCTCACTTTTGGATGGATAAAGAGTTGCCGCAACATAATGTAAAATCGTAACACTTTAATAAAAAGGGAGCTTTTGTTACAATCAGAAATTGTAGATTAAAATAGTACTTTGACCATTAAAACTTACAGCAAGCAAGGAGAGGAAATGTGCTCAGCGGAACCCGACATTCAGCCCTGGGGAATCCAGTCACTAAACATCCGGGGAGAAGGGAAGCTTTGAGACACCCCAAAATCCCAAAGAATTTAGATTATTCTGGGACACGATTCATAGTTATAAGAAAAGTAGTACCTGCCGAAACCCGGGATCGAACCAGGGACCTTTAGATCTTCAGTCTAACGCTCTCCCAACTGAGCTATTTCGGCTTATGCACTTTAGATCTTGATATTTTTTGCGACTCCGGATCTTTACAGGCTGTCCTTTCTCACTTTTGGATGGATAAAGAGTTGTCGCAACATAATGTAAAATCGTAACACTTTAATAAAAAGGGAGCTTTTGTTACAATCAGAAATTGTAGATTAAAATAGTACTTTGACCATTAAAACTTACAGCAAGCAAGGAGAGGAAATGTGCTCAGCGGAACCCGACATTCAGCCCTGGGGAATCCAGAGACTAAACATCCGGGGAGAAGGGAAGCTTTGAGACACCCCAAAATCCCAAAGAATTTAGATTTTTCTGGGACACGATTCTTAGTTATAAGTAAAATAGTAACTGCCGAAACCCGGGACCTTTAGATCTTCAGTCTAACGCTCTCCCAACTGAGCTATTTCGGCTTACGCACTTTAAGATCTTGATATTTTTTGCGAATCCGGATCATTACAGGCTGTCCTTTCTCACTTTTGGATGGATAAAGAGTTGTCGAAACATAATGTAAAATCGTAACACTTTAATAAAAAGGGAGCTTTTGTTACAATCAGAAATTGTAGATTAAAATAGTACTTTGACCATTAAAACTTACAGCAAGCAAGGAGAGGAAATGTGCTCAGCGGAACCCGACACTCAGCCCTGGGGAATCCAGTGACTAAACATACGGGGAGAAGGGAAGCTTTGAGACACCCCAAAATCCCAAAGAATTTAGATTATTCTGGGACACGATTCATAGTTATAAGAAAAGTAGTACCTGCCGAAACCCGGGATCGAACCAGGGACCTTTAGATCTTCAGTCTAACGCTCTCCCAACTGAGCTATTTCGGCTTATGCACTTTAAGACCTTGATATTTTTTGCGACTCCGGATCTTTACAGGCTGTCCTTTCTCACTTTTGGATGGATAAAGAGTTGTCGCAACATAATGTAAAATCTTAACACTTTAATAAAAAGGGAACTTTTGTTACAATCAGAAATTGTAGATTAAAATAGTACTTTGACCATTAAAACTTACAGCAAGCAAGGAGAGGAAATGTGCTCAGCGGAACCCGACATTCAGCCCTGGGGAATCCAGAGACTAAACATCCGGGGAGAAGGGAAGCTTTGAGACACCCCAAAATTTTTTGCGACTCCGGATCTTTACAGGCTGTCCTTTCTCACTTTTGGATGGATAAAGAGTTGTCGCAACATAATGTAAAATCGTAACACTTTAATAAAAAGGGAGCTTTTGTTACAATCAGAAATTGTAGATTAAAATAGTACTTTGACCATTAAAACTTACAGCAAGCAAGGAGAGGAAATGTGCTCAGCGGAACCCGACATTCAGCCCTGGGGAATCCAGTCACTAAACATCCGGGGAGAAGGGAAGCTTTGAGACACCCCAAAATCCCAAAGAATTTAGATTATTCTGGGACACGATTCATAGTTATAAGAAAAGTAGTACCTGCCGAAACCCGGGATCGAACCAGGGACCTTTAGATCTTCAGTCTAACGCTCTCCCAACTGAGCTATTTCGGCTTATGCACTTTAGATCTTGATATTTTTTGCGACTCCGGATCTTTACAGGCTGTCCTTTCTCACTTTTGGATGGATAAAGAGTTGTCGCAACATAATGTAAAATCGTAACACTTTAATAAAAAGGGAGCTTTTGTTACAATCAGAAATTGTAGATTAAAATAGTACTTTGACCATTAAAACTTACAGCAAGCAAGGAGAGGAAATGTGCTCAGCGGAACCCGACATTCAGCCCTGGGGAATCCAGAGACTAAACATCCGGGGAGAAGGGAAGCTTTGAGACACCCCAAAATCCCAAAGAATTTAGATTATTCTGTGACACGATTCATAGTTATAAGAAAAGTAGTACCTGCCAAAACCGGGGATCGAACCAGGGACCTTTAGATCTTCAGTCTAACGCTCTCCCAACTGAGCTATTTCGGCTTATGCACTTTAGATCTTGATATTTTTTGCGACTCCGGATCTTTACAGGCTGTCCTTTCTCACTTTTGGATGGATAAAGAGTTGCCGCAACATAATGTAAAATCGTAACACTTTAATAAAAAGGGAGCTTTTGTTACAATCAGAAATTGTAGATTAAAATAGTACTTTGACCATTAAAACTTACAGCAAGCAAGGAGAGGAAATGTGCTCAGCGGAACCCGACACTCAGCCCTGGGGAATCCAGTGACTAAACATACGGGGAGAAGGGAAGCTTTGAGACACCCCAAAATCCCAAAGAATTTAGATTATTCTGGGACACGATTCATAGTTATAAGAAAAGTAGTACCTGCCGAAACCCGGGATCGAACCAGGGACCTTTAGATCTTCAGTCTAACGCTCTCCCAACTGAGCTATTTCGGCTTATGCACTTTAAGACCTTGATATTTTTTGCGACTCCGGATCTTTACAGGCTGTCCTTTCTCACTTTTGGATGGATAAAGAGTTGTCGCAACATAATGTAAAATCTTAACACTTTAATAAAAAGGGAACTTTTGTTACAATCAGAAATTGTAGATTAAAATAGTACTTTGACCATTAAAACTTACAGCAAGCAAGGAGAGGAAATGTGCTCAGCGGAACCCGACATTCAGCCCTGGGGAATCCAGAGACTAAACATCCGGGGAGAAGGGAAGCTTTGAGACACCCCAAAATTTTTTGCGACTCCGGATCTTTACAGGCTGTCCTTTCTCACTTTTGGATGGATAAAGAGTTGTCGCAACATAATGTAAAATCGTAACACTTTAATAAAAAGGGAGCTTTTGTTACAATCAGAAATTGTAGATTAAAATAGTACTTTGACCATTAAAACTTACAGCAAGCAAGGAGAGGAAATGTGCTCAGCGGAACCCGACATTCAGCCCTGGGGAATCCAGAGACTAAACATCCGGGGAGAAGGGAAGCTTTGAGACACCCCAAAATCCCAAAGAATTTAGATTATTCTGGGACACGATTCATAGTTATTAGAAAAGTAGTACCTGCCGAAACTCGGGATCGAACCAGGGACCTTTAGATCTTCAGTCTAACGCTCTCCCAACTGAGCTATTTCGGCATATGCACTTTAAGATCTTGATATTTTTTGCGACTCCGGATCTTTACAGGCTGTCCTTTCTCACTTTTGGATGGATAAAGAGTTGTCGCAACATAATGTAAAATCGTAACACTTTAATAAAAAGGGAGCTTTTGTTACAATCAGAAATTGTAGATTAAAATAGTACTTTGACCATTAAAACTTACAGCAAGCAAGGAGAGGAAATGTGCTCAGCGGAACCCGACATTCAGCCCTGGGGAATCCAGAGACTAAACATCCGGGGAGAAGGGAAGCTTTGAGACACCCCAAAATCCCAAAGAATTTAGATTATTCTGTGACACGATTCATAGTTATAAGAAAAGTAGTACCTGCCAAAACCGGGGATCGAACCAGGGACCTTTAGATCTTCAGTCTAACGCTCTCCCAACTGAGCTATTTCGGCTTATGCACTTTAGATCTTGATATTTTTTGCGACTCCGGATCTTTACAGGCTGTCCTTTCTCACTTTTGGATGGATAAAGAGTTGCCGCAACATAATGTAAAATCGTAACACTTTAATAAAAAGGGAGCTTTTGTTACAATCAGAAATTGTAGATTAAAATAGTACTTTGACCATTAAAACTTACAGCAAGCAAGGAGAGGAAATGTGCTCAGCGGAACCCGACACTCAGCCCTGGGGAATCCAGTGACTAAACATACGGGGAGAAGGGAAGCTTTGAGACACCCCAAAATCCCAAAGAATTTAGATTATTCTGGGACACGATTCATAGTTATAAGAAAAGTAGTACCTGCCGAAACCCGGGATCGAACCTGGGACCTTTAGATCTTCAGTCTAACGCTCTCCCAACTGAGCTATTTCGGCTTATGCACTTTAAGACCTTGATATTTTTTGCGACTCCGGATCTTTACAGGCTGTCCTTTCTCACTTTTGGATGGATAAAGAGTTGTCGCAACATAATGTAAAATCTTAACACTTTAATAAAAAGGGAGCTTTTGTTACAATCAGAAATTGTAGATTAAAATAGTACTTTGACCATTAAAACTTACAGCAAGCAAGGAGAGGAAATGTGCTCAGCGGAACCCGACATTCAGCCCTGGGGAATCCAGAGACTAAACATCCGGGGAGAAGGGAAGCTTTGAGACACCCCAAAATTTTTTGCGACTCCGGATCTTTACAGGCTGTCCTTTCTCACTTTTGGATGGATAAAGAGTTGTCGCAACATAATGTAAAATCGTAACACTTTAATAAAAAGGGAGCTTTTGTTACAATCAGAAATTGTAGATTAAAATAGTACTTTGACCATTAAAACTTACAGCAAGCAAGGAGAGGAAATGTGCTCAGCGGAACCCGACATTCAGCCCTGGGGAATCCAGTCACTAAACATCCGGGGAGAAGGGAAGCTTTGAGACACCCCAAAATCCCAAAGAATTTAGATTATTCTGGGACACGATTCATAGTTATAAGAAAAGTAGTACCTGCCGAAACCCGGGATCGAACCAGGGACCTTTAGATCTTCAGTCTAACGCTCTCCCAACTGAGCTATTTCGGCTTATGCACTTTAGATCTTGATATTTTTTGCGACTCCGGATCTTTACAGGCTGTCCTTTCTCACTTTTGGATGGATAAAGAGTTGTCGCAACATAATGTAAAATCGTAACACTTTAATAAAAAGGGAGCTTTTGTTACAATCAGAAATTGTAGATTAAAATAGTACTTTGACCATTAAAACTTACAGCAAGCAAGGAGAGGAAATGTGCTCAGCGGAACCCGACATTCAGCCCTGGGGAATCCAGAGACTAAACATCCGGGGAGAAGGGAAGCTTTGAGACACCCCAAAATCCCAAAGAATTTAGATTATTCTGTGACACGATTCATAGTTATAAGAAAAGTAGTACCTGCCAAAACCGGGGATCGAACCAGGGACCTTTAGATCTTCAGTCTAACGCTCTCCCAACTGAGCTATTTCGGCTTATGCACTTTAGATCTTGATATTTTTTGCGACTCCGGATCTTTACAGGCTGTCCTTTCTCACTTTTGGATGGATAAAGAGTTGCCGCAACATAATGTAAAATCGTAACACTTTAATAAAAAGGGAGCTTTTGTTACAATCAGAAATTGTAGATTAAAATAGTACTTTGACCATTAAAACTTACAGCAAGCAAGGAGAGGAAATGTGCTCAGCGGAACCCGACACTCAGCCCTGGGGAATCCAGTGACTAAACATACGGGGAGAAGGGAAGCTTTGAGACACCCCAAAATCCCAAAGAATTTAGATTATTCTGGGACACGATTCATAGTTATAAGAAAAGTAGTACCTGCCGAAACCCGGGATCGAACCAGGGACCTTTAGATCTTCAGTCTAACGCTCTCCCAACTGAGCTATTTCGGCTTATGCACTTTAAGACCTTGATATTTTTTGCGACTCCGGATCTTTACAGGCTGTCCTTTCTCACTTTTGGATGGATAAAGAGTTGTCGCAACATAATGTAAAATCTTAACACTTTAATAAAAAGGGAACTTTTGTTACAATCAGAAATTGTAGATTAAAATAGTACTTTGACCATTAAAACTTACAGCAAGCAAGGAGAGGAAATGTGCTCAGCGGAACCCGACATTCAGCCCTGGGGAATCCAGAGACTAAACATCCGGGGAGAAGGGAAGCTTTGAGACACCCCAAAATTTTTTGCGACTCCGGATCTTTACAGGCTGTCCTTTCTCACTTTTGGATGGATAAAGAGTTGTCGCAACATAATGTAAAATCGTAACACTTTAATAAAAAGGGAGCTTTTGTTACAATCAGAAATTGTAGATTAAAATAGTACTTTGACCATTAAAACTTACAGCAAGCAAGGAGAGGAAATGTGCTCAGCGGAACCCGACATTCAGCCCTGGGGAATCCAGTCACTAAACATCCGGGGAGAAGGGAAGCTTTGAGACACCCCAAAATCCCAAAGAATTTAGATTATTCTGGGACACGATTCATAGTTATAAGAAAAGTAGTACCTGCCGAAACCCGGGATCGAACCAGGGACCTTTAGATCTTCAGTCTAACGCTCTCCCAACTGAGCTATTTCGGCTTATGCACTTTAGATCTTGATATTTTTTGCGACTCCGGATCTTTACAGGCTGTCCTTTCTCACTTTTGGATGGATAAAGAGTTGTCGCAACATAATGTAAAATCGTAACACTTTAATAAAAAGGGAGCTTTTGTTACAATCAGAAATTGTAGATTAAAATAGTACTTTGACCATTAAAACTTACAGCAAGCAAGGAGAGGAAATGTGCTCAGCGGAACCCGACATTCAGCCCTGGGGAATCCAGAGACTAAACATCCGGGGAGAAGGGAAGCTTTGAGACACCCCAAAATCCCAAAGAATTTAGATTATTCTGTGACACGATTCATAGTTATAAGAAAAGTAGTACCTGCCAAAACCGGGGATCGAACCAGGGACCTTTAGATCTTCAGTCTAACGCTCTCCCAACTGAGCTATTTCGGCTTATGCACTTTAGATCTTGATATTTTTTGCGACTCCGGATCTTTACAGGCTGTCCTTTCTCACTTTTGGATGGATAAAGAGTTGCCGCAACATAATGTAAAATCGTAACACTTTAATAAAAAGGGAGCTTTTGTTACAATCAGAAATTGTAGATTAAAATAGTACTTTGACCATTAAAACTTACAGCAAGCAAGGAGAGGAAATGTGCTCAGCGGAACCCGACACTCAGCCCTGGGGAATCCAGTGACTAAACATACGGGGAGAAGGGAAGCTTTGAGACACCCCAAAATCCCAAAGAATTTAGATTATTCTGGGACACGATTCATAGTTATAAGAAAAGTAGTACCTGCCGAAACCCGGGATCGAACCAGGGACCTTTAGATCTTCAGTCTAACGCTCTCCCAACTGAGCTATTTCGGCTTATGCACTTTAAGACCTTGATATTTTTTGCGACTCCGGATCTTTACAGGCTGTCCTTTCTCACTTTTGGATGGATAAAGAGTTGTCGCAACATAATGTAAAATCTTAACACTTTAATAAAAAGGGAACTTTTGTTACAATCAGAAATTGTAGATTAAAATAGTACTTTGACCATTAAAACTTACAGCAAGCAAGGAGAGGAAATGTGCTCAGCGGAACCCGACATTCAGCCCTGGGGAATCCAGAGACTAAACATCCGGGGAGAAGGGAAGCTTTGAGACACCCCAAAATTTTTTGCGACTCCGGATCTTTACAGGCTGTCCTTTCTCACTTTTGGATGGATAAAGAGTTGTCGCAACATAATGTAAAATCGTAACACTTTAATAAAAAGGGAGCTTTTGTTACAATCAGAAATTGTAGATTAAAATAGTACTTTGACCATTAAAACTTACAGCAAGCAAGGAGAGGAAATGTGCTCAGCGGAACCCGACATTCAGCCCTGGGGAATCCAGAGACTAAACATCCGGGGAGAAGGGAAGCTTTGAGACACCCCAAAATCCCAAAGAATTTAGATTATTCTGGGACACGATTCATAGTTATTAGAAAAGTAGTACCTGCCGAAACCCGGGATCGAACCAGGGACCTTTAGATCTTCAGTCTAACGCTCTCCCAACTGAGCTATTTCGGCATATGCACTTTAAGATCTTGATATTTTTTGCGACTCCGGATCTTTACAGGCTGTCCTTTCTCACTTTTGGATGGATAAAGAGTTGTCGCAACATAATGTAAAATCGTAACACTTTAATAAAAAGGGAGCTTTTGTTACAATCAGAAATTGTAGATTAAAATAGTACTTTGACCATTAAAACTTACAGCAAGCAAGGAGAGGAAATGTGCTCAGCGGAACCCGACATTCAGCCCTGGGGAATCCAGAGACTAAACATCCGGGGAGAAGGGAAGCTTTGAGACACCCCAAAATCCCAAAGAATTTAGATTATTCTGGGACACGATTCATAGTTATAAGAAAAGTAGTACCTGCCGAAACCCGGGATCAAACCAGGGACCTTTAGATCTTCAGTCTAACGCTCTCCCAACTGAGCTATTTCGACTTATGCACTTTAAGACCTTGATATTTTTTGCGACTCCGGATCTTTACAGGCTGTCCTTTCTCACTTTTGGATGGATAAAGAGTTGTCGCAACATAATGTAAAATCTTAACACTTTAATAAAAAGGGAGCTTTTGTTACAATCAGAAATTGTAGATTAAAATAGTACTTTGACCATTAAAACTTACAGCAAGCAAGGAGAGGAAATGTGCTCAGCGGAACCCGACATTCAGCCCTGGGGAATCCAGAGACTAAACATCCGGGGAGAAGGGAAGCTTTGAGACACCCCAAAATTTTTTGCGACTCCGGATCTTTACAGGCTGTCCTTTCTCACTTTTGGATGGATAAAGAGTTGTCGCAACATAATGTAAAATCGTAACACTTTAATAAAAAGGGAGCTTTTGTTACAATCAGAAATTGTAGATTAAAATAGTACTTTGACCATTAAAACTTACAGCAAGCAAGGAGAGGAAATGTGCTCAGCGGAACCCGACATTCAGCCCTGGGGAATC
Organism: Rhinoderma darwinii; assembly: GCF_050947455.1. Taxonomy (NCBI): domain Eukaryota; kingdom Metazoa; phylum Chordata; class Amphibia; order Anura; family Rhinodermatidae; genus Rhinoderma; species Rhinoderma darwinii. Next base: position 130,488 of record NW_027463888.1, read on the forward strand.
AAGAGACTAAACATCCGGGGAGAAGGGAAGCTTTGAGACACCCCAAAATCCCAAAGAATTTAGATTATTCTGTGACACGATTCATAGTTATAAGAAAAGTAGTACCTGCCGAAACCCGGGATCGAACCAGGGACCTTTAGATCTTCAGTCTAACGCTCTCCCAACTGAGCTATTTCGGCTTATGCACTTTAGATCTTGATATTTTTTGCGACTCCGGATCTTTACAGGCTGTCCTTTCTCACTTTTGGATGGATAAAGAGTTGCCGCAACATAATGTAAAATCGTAACACTTTAATAAAAAGGGAGCTTTTGTTACAATCAGAAATTGTAGATTAAAATAGTACTTTGACCATTAAAACGTACAGCAAGCAAGGAGAGGAAATGTGCTCAGCGGAACCCGACATTCAGCCCTGGGGAATCCAGAGAGTAAACATCCGGGGAGAAGGGAAGCTTTGAGACACCCCAAAATCCCAAAGAATTTAGATTATTCTGGGACACGATTCATAGTTATTAGAAAAGTAGTACCTGCCGAAACCCGGGATCGAACCAGGGACCTTTAGATCTTCAGTCTAACGCTCTCCCAACTGAGCTATTTCGGCATATGCACTTTAAGATCTTGATATTTTTTGCGACTCTGGATCTTTACAGGCTGTCCTTTCTCACTTTTGGATGGATAAAGAGTTGTCGCAACATAATGTAAAATCGTAACACTTTAATAAAAAGGGAGCTTTTGTTACAATCAGAAATTGTAGATTAAAATAGTACTTTGACCATTAAAACTTACAGCAAGCAAGGAGAGGAAATGTGCTCAGCGGAACCCGACATTCAGCCCTGGGGAATCCAGAGACTAAACATCCGGGGAGAAGGGAAGCTTTGAGACACCCCAAAATCCCAAAGAATTTAGATTATTCTGTGACACGATTCATAGTTATAAGAAAAGTAGTACCTGCCGAAACCCGGGACCGAACCAGGGACCTTTAGATCTTCAGTCTAACGCTCTCCCAACTGAGCTATTTCGGCTTATGCACTTTAGATCTTGATATTTTTTGCGACTCCGGATCTTTACAGGCTGTCCTTTCTCACTTTTGGATGGATAAAGAGTTGTTGCAACATAATGTAAAATCTTAACACTTTAATAAAAAGGGAGCTTTTGTTACAATCAGAAATTGTAGATTAAAATAGTACTTTGACCATTAAAACTTACAGCAAGCAAGGAGAGGAAATGTGCTCAGCGGAACCCGACATTCAGCCCTGGGGAATCCAGAGACTAAACATCCGGGGAGAAGGGAAGCTTTGAGACACCCCAAAATCCCAAAGAATTTAGATTATTCTGTGACACGATTCATAGTTATAAGAAAAGTAGTACCTGCCGAAACCCGGGATCGAACCAGGGACCTTTAGATCTTCAGTCTAACGCTCTCCCAACTGAGCTATTTCGGCTTATGCACTTTAGATCTTGATATTTTTTGCGACTCCGGATCTTTACAGGCTGTCCTTTCTCACTTTTGGATGGATAAAGAGTTGCCGCAACATAATGTAAAATCGTAACACTTTAATAAAAAGGGAGCTTTTGTTACAATCAGAAATTGTAGATTAAAATAGTACTTTGACCATTAAAATGTACAGCAAGCAAGGAGAGGAAATGTGCTCAGCGGAACTCGACATTCAGCCCTGGGGAATCCAGTGACTAAACATCCGGGGAGAAGGGAAGCTTTGAGACACCCCAAAATCCCAAAGAATTTAGATTATTCTGGGACACGATTCATAGTTATTAGAAAAGTAGTACCTGCCGAAACCCGGGATCGAACCACGGACCTTTAGATCTTCAGTCTAACGCTCTCCAAACTGAGCTATTTCGGCTTATGCACTTTAAGATCTTGATATTTTTTGCGACTCCGGATCTTTACAGGCTGTCCTTTCTCACTTTTGGATGGATAAAGAGTTGTCGCAACATAATGTAAAATCTTAACACTTTAATAAAAAGGGAGCTTTTGTTACAATCAGAAATTGTAGGTTAAAATAGTACTTTGACCATTAAAACTTACAGCAAGCAAGGAGAGGAAATGTGCTCAGCGGAACCCGACATTCAGCCCTGGGGAATCCAGAGACTAAACATCCGGGGAGAAGGGAAGCTTTGAGACACCCCAAAATCCCAAAGAATTTAGATTATTCTGTGACACGATTCATAGTTATAAGAAAAGTAGTACCTGCCGAAACCCGGGATCGAACCAGGGACCTTTAGATCTTCAGTCTAACGCTCTCCCAACTGAGCTATTTCGGCTTATGCACTTTAGATCTTGATATTTTTTGCGACTCCGGATCTTTACAGGCTGTCCTTTCTCACTTTTGGATGGATAAAGAGTTGCCGCAACATAATGTAAAATCGTAACACTTTAATAAAAAGGGAGCTTTTGTTACAATCAGAAATTGTAGATTAAAATAGTACTTTGACCATTAAAATGTACAGCAAGCAAGGAGAGGAAATGTGCTCAGCGGAACCCGACATTCAGCCCTGGGGAATCCAGTGACTAAACATCCGGGGAGAAGGGAAGCTTTGAGACACCCCAAAATCCCAAAGAATTTAGATTATTCTGGGACACGATTCATAGTTATTAGAAAAGTAGTACCTGCCGAAACCCGGGATCGAACCAGGGACCTTTAGATCTTCAGTCTAACGCTCTCCCAACTGAGCTATTTCAGCTTATGCACTTTAAGATCTTGATATTTTTTGCGACTCCGGATCTTTACAGGCTGTCCTTTCTCACTTTTGGATGGATAAAGAGTTGTCGCAACATAATGTAAAATCGTAACACTTTAATAAAAAGGGAGCTTTTGTTACAATCAGAAATTGTAGGTTAAAATAGTACTTTGACCATTAAAACTTACAGCAAGCAAGGAGAGGAAATGTGCTCAGCGGAACCCGACATTCAGCCCTGGGGAATCCAGAGACTAAACATCCGGGGAGAAGGGAAGCTTTGAGACACCCCAAAATCCCAAAGAATTTAGATTATTCTGTGACACTATTCATAGTTATAAGAAAAGTAGTACCTGCCGAAACCCAGGATCGAACCAGGGACCTTTAGATCTTCAGTCTAACGCTCTCCCAACTGAGCTATTTCGGCTTATGCACTTTAGATCTTGATATTTTTTGCGACTCCGGATCTTTACAGGCTGTCCTTTCTCACTTTTGGATGGATAAAGAGTTGCCGCAACATAATGTAAAATCGTAACACTTTAATAAAAAGGGAGCTTTTGTTACAATCAGAAATTGTAGATTAAAATAGTACTTTGACCATTAAAACTTACAGCAAGCAAGGAGAGGAAATGTGCTCAGCGGAACCCGACATTCAGCCCTGGGGAATCCAGAGACTAAACATCCGGGGAGAAGGGAAGCTTTGAGACACCCCAAAATCCCAAAGAATTTAGATTATTCTGTGACACGATTCATAGTTATAAGAAAAGTAGTACCTGCCGAAACCCAGGATTGAACCAGGGACCTGTAGATCTTCAGTCTAACGCTCTCCCAACTGAGCTATTTCGGCTTATGCACTTTAAGATCTTGATATTTTTTGCGACTCCGGATCTTTACAGGCTGTCCTTTCTCACTTTTGGATGGATAAAGAGTTGTCGCAACATAATGTAAAATCTTAACACTTTAATAAAAAGGGAGCTTTTGTTACAATCAGAAATTGTAGATTAAAATAGTACTTTGACCATTAAAACTTACAGCAAGCAAGGAGAGGAAATGTGCTCAGCAGAACCCGACATTCAGCCCTGGGGAATCCAGTGACTAAACATCCGGGGAGAAGGGAAGCTTTGAGACACCCCAAAATCCCAAAGAATTTAGATTATTCTGGGACACGATTCATAGTTATTAGAAAAGTAGTACCTGCCGAAACCCGGGATCGAACCAGGGACCTTTAGATCTTCAGTCTAACGCTCTCCCAACTGAGCTATTTCGGCTTATGCACTTTAAGATCTTGATATTTTTTGCGACTCCGGATCTTTACAGGCTGTCCTTTCTCACTTTTGGATGGATAAAGAGTTGTCGCAACATAATGTAAAATCGTAACACTTTAATAAAAAGGGAGCTTTTGTTACAATCAGAAATTGTAGGTTAAAATAGTACTTTGACCATTAAAACTTACAGCAAGCAAGGAGAGGAAATGTGCTCAGCGGAACCCGACATTCAGCCCTGGGGAATCCAGAGACTAAACATCCGGGGAGAAGGGAAGCTTTGAGACACCCCAAAATCCCAAAGAATTTAGATTATTCTGTGACACTATTCATAGTTATAAGAAAAGTAGTACCTGCCGAAACCCAGGATCGAACCAGGGACCTTTAGATCTTCAGTCTAACGCTCTCCCAACTGAGCTATTTCGGCTTATGCACTTTAGATCTTGATATTTTTTGCGACTCCGGATCTTTACAGGCTGTCCTTTCTCACTTTTGGATGGATAAAGAGTTGTTGCAACATAATGTAAAATCTTAACACTTTAATAAAAAGGGAGCTTTTGTTACAATCAGAAATTGTAGATTAAAATAGTACTTTGACCATTAAAACTTACAGCAAGCAAGGAGAGGAAATGTGCTCAGCGGAACCCGACATTCAGCCCTGGGGAATCCAGAGACTAAACATCCGGGGAGAAGGGAAGCTTTGAGACACCCCAAAATCCCAAAGAATTTAGATTATTCTGTGACACGATTCATAGTTATAAGAAAAGTAGTACCTGCCGAAACCCGGGATCGAACCAGGGACCTTTAGATCTTCAGTCTAACGCTCTCCCAACTGAGCTATTTCGGCTTATGCACTTTAGATCTTGATATTTTTTGCGACTCCGGATCTTTACAGGCTGTCCTTTCTCACTTTTGGATGGATAAAGAGTTGTTGCAACATAATGTAAAATCTTAACACTTTAATAAAAAGGGAGCTTTTGTTACAATCAGAAATTGTAGATTAAAATAGTACTTTGACCATTACAACTTACAGCAAGCAAGGAGAGGAAATGTGCTCAGCGGAACCCGACATTCAGCCCTGGGGAATCCAGAGACTAAACATCCGGGGAGAAGGGAAGCTTTGAGACACCCCAAAATCCCAAAGAATTTAGATTATTCTGTGACACGATTCATAGTTATAAGAAAAGTAGTACCTGCCGAAACCCGGGATCGAACCAGGGACCTTTAGATCTTCAGTCTAACGCTCTCCCAACTGAGCTATTTCGGCTTATGCACTTTAGATCTTGATATTTTTTGCGACTCCGGATCTTTACAGGCTGTCCTTTCTCACTTTTGGATGGATAAAGAGTTGCCGCAACATAATGTAAAATCGTAACACTTTAATAAAAAGGGAGCTTTTGTTACAATCAGAAATTGTAGATTAAAATAGTACTTTGACCATTAAAATGTACAGCAAGCAAGGAGAGGAAATGTGCTCAGCGGAACCCGACATTCAGCCCTGGGGAATCCAGTGACTAAACATCCGGGGAGAAGGGAAGCTTTGAGACACCCCAAAATCCCAAAGAATTTAGATTATTCTGTGACACTATTCATAGTTATAAGAAAAGTAGTACCTGCCGAAACCCAGGATCGAACCAGGGACCTTTAGATCTTCAGTCTAATGCTCTCCCAACTGAGCTATTTCGGCTTATGCACTTTAGATCTTGATATTTTTTGCGACTCCGGATCTTTACAGGCTGTCCTTTCTCACTTTTGGATGGATAAAGAGTTGCCGCAACATAATGTAAAATCGTAACACTTTAATAAAAAGGGAGCTTTTGTTACAATCAGAAATTGTAGATTAAAATAGTACTTTGACCATTAAAATGTACAGCAAGCAAGGAGAGGAAATGTGCTCAGCGGAACCCGACATTCAGCCCTGGGGAATCCAGAGACTAAACATCCGGGGAGAAGGGAAGCTTTGAGACACCCCAAAATCCCAAAGAATTTAGATTATTCTGTGACACGATTCATAGTTATAAGAAAAGTAGTACCTGCCGAAACCCGGGATTGAACCAGGGACCTTTAGATCTTCAGTCTAACGCTCTCCCAACTGAGCTATTTCGGCTTATGCACTTTAGATCTTGATATTTTTTGCGACTCCGGATCTTTACAGGCTGTCCTTTCTCACTTTTGGATGGATAAAGAGTTGCCGCAACATAATGTAAAATCGTAACACTTTAATAAAAAGGGAGCTTTTGTTACAATCAGAAATTGTAGATTAAAATAGTACTTTGACCATTAAAACGTACAGCAAGCAAGGAGAGGAAATGTGCTCAGCGGAACCCGACATTCAGCCCTGGGGAATCCAGAGACTAAACATCCGGGGAGAAGGGAAGCTTTGAGACACCCCAAAATCCCAAAGAATTTAGATTATTCTGGGACACGATTCATAGTTATAAGAAAAGTAGTACCTGCCGAAACCCAGGATCGAACCAGGGACCTTTAGATCTTCAGTCTAATGCTCTCCCAACTGAGCTATTTCGGCTTATGCACTTTAGATCTTGATATTTTTTGCGACTCCGGATCTTTACAGGCTGTCCTTTCTCACTTTTGGATGGATAAAGAGTTGCCGCAACATAATGTAAAATCGTAACACTTTAATAAAAAGGGAGCTTTTGTTACAATCAGAAATTGTAGATTAAAATAGTACTTTGACCATTAAAACTTACAGCAAGCAAGGAGAGGAAATGTGCTCAGCGGAACCCGACATTCAGCCCTGGGGAATCCAGAGACTAAACATCCGGGGAGAAGGGAAGCTTTGAGACACCCCAAAATCCCAAAGAATTTAGATTATTCTGTGACACGATTCATAGTTATAAGAAAAGTAGTACCTGCCGAAACCCGGGATTGAACCAGGGACCTTTAGATCTTCAGTCTAACGCTCTCCCAACTGAGCTATTTCGGCTTATGCACTTTAGATCTTGATATTTTTTGCGACTCCGGATCTTTACAGGCTGTCCTTTCTCACTTTTGGATGGATAAAGAGTTGCCGCAACATAATGTAAAATCGTAACACTTTAATAAAAAGGGAGCTTTTGTTACAATCAGAAATTGTAGATTAAAATAGTACTTTGACCATTAAAACGTACAGCAAGCAAGGAGAGGAAATGTGCTCAGCGGAACCCGACATTCAGCCCTGGGGAATCCAGTGACTAAACATCCGGGGAGAAGGGAAGCTTTGAGACACCCCAAAATCCCAAAGAATTTAGATTATTCTGGGACACGATTCATAGTTATTAGAAAAGTAGTACCTGCTGAAACCCAGGATCGAACCAGGGACCTGTAGATCTTCAGTCTAACGCTCTCCCAACTGAGCTATTTCGGCTTATGCACTTTAAGATCTTGATATTTTTTGCGACTCCGGATCTTTACAGGCTGTCCTTTCTCACTTTTGGATGGATAAAGAGTTGTCGCAACATAATGTAAAATCTTAACACTTTAATAAAAAGGGAGCTTTTGTTACAATCAGAAATTGTAGATTAAAATAGTACTTTGACCATTAAAACTTACAGCAAGCAAGGAGAGGAAATGTGCTCAGCGGAACCCGACATTCAGCCCTGGGGAATCCAGAGACTAAACATCCGGGGAGAAGGGAAGCTTTGAGACACCCCAAAATCCCAAAGAATTTAGATTATTCTGTGACACGATTCATAGTTATAAGAAAAGTAGTACCTGCCGAAACCCGGGATTGAACCAGGGACCTTTAGATCTTCAGTCTAACGCTCTCCCAACTGAGCTATTTCGGCTTATGCACTTTAGATCTTGATATTTTTTGCGACTCCGGATCTTTACAGGCTGTCCTTTCTCACTTTTGGATGGATAAAGAGTTGCCGCAACATAATGTAAAATCGTAACACTTTAATAAAAAGGGAGCTTTTGTTACAATCAGAAATTGTAGATTAAAATAGTACTTTGACCATTAAAACGTACAGCAAGCAAGGAGAGGAAATGTGCTCAGCGGAACCCGACATTCAGCCCTGGGGAATCCAGTGACTAAACATCCGGGGAGAAGGGAAGCTTTGAGACACCCCAAAATCCCAAAGAATTTAGATTATTCTGGGACACGATTCATAGTTATTAGAAAAGTAGTACCTGCTGAAACCCAGGATCGAACCAGGGACCTGTAGATCTTCAGTCTAACGCTCTCCCAACTGAGCTATTTCGGCTTATGCACTTTAAGATCTTGATATTTTTTGCGACTCCGGATCTTTACAGGCTGTCCTTTCTCACTTTTGGATGGATAAAGAGTTGTCGCAACATAATGTAAAATCTTAACACTTTAATAAAAAGGGAGCTTTTGTTACAATCAGAAATTGTAGATTAAAATAGTACTTTGACCATTAAAACTTACAGCAAGCAAGGAGAGGAAATGTGCTCAGCAGAACCCGACATTCAGCCCTGGGGAATCCAGTGACTAAACATCCGGGGAGAAGGGAAGCTTTGAGACACCCCAAAATCCCAAAGAATTTAGATTATTCTGGGACACGATTCATAGTTATTAGAAAAGTAGTACCTGCCGAAACCCGGGATCGAACCAGGGACCTTTAGATCTTCAGTCTAACGCTCTCCCAACTGAGCTATTTCGGCTTATGCACTTTAAGATCTTGATATTTTTTGCGACTCCGGATCTTTACAGGCTGTCCTTTCTCACTTTTGGATGGATAAAGAGTTGTCGCAACATAATGTAAAATCGTAACACTTTAATAAAAAGGGAGCTTTTGTTACAATCAGAAATTGTAGGTTAAAATAGTACTTTGACCATTAAAACTTACAGCAAGCAAGGAGAGGAAATGTGCTCAGCGGAACCCGACATTCAGCCCTGGGGAATCCAGAGACTAAACATCCGGGGAGAAGGGAAGCTTTGAGACACCCCAAAATCCCAAAGAATTTAGATTATTCTGTGACACTATTCATAGTTATAAGAAAAGTAGTACCTGCCGAAACCCAGGATCGAACCAGGGACCTTTAGATCTTCAGTCTAACGCTCTCCCAACTGAGCTATTTCGGCTTATGCACTTTAGATCTTGATATTTTTTGCGACTCCGGATCTTTACAGGCTGTCCTTTCTCACTTTTGGATGGATAAAGAGTTGCCGCAACATAATGTAAAATCGTAACACTTTAATAAAAAGGGAGCTTTTGTTACAATCAGAAATTGTAGATTAAAATAGTACTTTGACCATTAAAACTTACAGCAAGCAAGGAGAGGAAATGTGCTCAGCGGAACCCGACATTCAGCCCTGGGGAATCCAGAGACTAAACATCCGGGGAGAAGGGAAGCTTTGAGACACCCCAAAATCCCAAAGAATTTAGATTATTCTGTGACACGATTCATAGTTATAAGAAAAGTAGTACCTGCCGAAACCCGGGATTGAACCAGGGACCTTTAGATCTTCAGTCTAACGCTCTCCCAACTGAGCTATTTCGGCTTATGCACTTTAGATCTTGATATTTTTTGCGACTCCGGATCTTTACAGGCTGTCCTTTCTCACTTTTGGATGGATAAAGAGTTGTCGCAACATAATGTAAAATCTTAACACTTTAATAAAAAGGGAGCTTTTGTTACAATCAGAAATTGTAGATTAAAATAGTACTTTGACCATTAAAACTTACAGCAAGCAAGGAGAGGAAATGTGCTCAGCAGAACCCGACATTCAGCCCTGGGGAATCCAGAGACTAAACATCCGGGGAGAAGGGAAGCTTTGAGACACCCCAAAATCCCAAAGAATTTAGATTATTCTGTGACACTATTCATAGTTATAAGAAAAGTAGTACCTGCCGAAACCCGGGATTGAACCAGGGACCTTTAGATCTTCAGTCTAACGCTCTCCCAACTGAGCTATTTCGGCTTATGCACTTTAGATCTTGATATTTTTTGCGACTCCGGATCTTTACAGGCTGTCCTTTCTCACTTTTGGATGGATAAAGAGTTGCCGCAACATAATGTAAAATCGTAACACTTTAATAAAAAGGGAGCTTTTGTTACAATCAGAAATTGTAGATTAAAATAGTACTTTGACCATTAAAACGTACAGCAAGCAAGGAGAGGAAATGTGCTCAGCGGAACCCGACATTCAGCCCTGGGGAATCCAGAGACTAAACATCCGGGGAGAAGGGAAGCTTTGAGACACCCCAAAATCCCAAAGAATTTAGATTATTCTGTGACACGATTCATAGTTATAAGAAAAGTAGTACCTGCCGAAACCCGGGATAGAACCAGGGACCTTTAGATCTTCAGTCTAACGCTCTCCCAACTGAGCTATTTCGGCTTATGCACTTTAGATCTTGATATTTTTTGCGACTCCGGATCTTTACAGGCTGTCCTTTCTCACTTTTGGATGGATAAAGAGTTGCCGCAACATAATGTAAAATCGTAACACTTTAATAAAAAGGGAGCTTTTGTTACAATCAGAAATTGTAGATTAAAATAGTACTTTGACCATTAAAACGTACAGCAAGCAAGGAGAGGAAATGTGCTCAGCGGAACCCGACATTCAGCCCTGGGGAATCCAGTGACTAAACATCCGGGGAGAAGGGAAGCTTTGAGACACCCCAAAATCCCAAAGAATTTAGATTATTCTGGGACACGATTCATAGTTATTAGAAAAGTAGTACCTGCCGAAACCCAGGATCGAACCAGGGACCTGTAGATCTTCAGTCTAACGCTCTCCCAACTGAGCTATTTCGGCTTATGCACTTTAAGATCTTGATATTTTTTGCGACTCCGGATCTTTACAGGCTGTCCTTTCTCACTTTTGGATGGATAAAGAGTTGTCGCAACATAATGTAAAATCTTAACACTTTAATAAAAAGGGAGCTTTTGTTACAATCAGAAATTGTAGATTAAAATAGTACTTTGACCATTAAAACTTACAGCAAGCAAGGAGAGGAAATGTGCTCAGCAGAACCCGACATTCAGCCCTGGGGAATCCAGAGACTAAACATCCGGGGAGAAGGGAAGCTTTGAGACACCCCAAAATCCCAAAGAATTTAGATTATTCTGTGACACTATTCATAGTTATAAGAAAAGTAGTACCTGCCGAAACCCGGGATTGAACCAGGGACCTTTAGATCTTCAGTCTAACGCTCTCCCAACTGAGCTATTTCGGCTTATGCACTTTAGATCTTGATATTTTTTGCGACTCCGGATCTTTACAGGCTGTCCTTTCTCACTTTTGGATGGATAAAGAGTTGCCGCAACATAATGTAAAATCGTAACACTTTAATAAAAAGGGAGCTTTTGTTACAATCAGAAATTGTAGATTAAAATAGTACTTTGACCATTAAAACGTACAGCAAGCAAGGAGAGGAAATGTGCTCAGCGGAACCCGACATTCAGCCCTGGGGAATCCAGAGACTAAACATCCGGGGAGAAGGGAAGCTTTGAGACACCCCAAAATCCCAAAGAATTTAGATTATTCTGTGACACGATTCATAGTTATAAGAAAAGTAGTACCTGCCGAAACCCGGGATTGAACCAGGGACCTTTAGTCTAACGCTCTCCCAACTGAGCTATTTCGGCTTATGCACTTTAGATCTTGATATTTTTTGCGACTCCGGATCTTTACAGGCTGTCCTTTCTCACTTTTGGATGGATAAAGAGTTGCCGCAACATAATGTAAAATCGTAACACTTTAATAAAAAGGGAGCTTTTGTTACAATCAGAAATTGTAGATTAAAATAGTACTTTGACCATTAAAACGTACAGCAAGCAAGGAGAGGAAATGTGCTCAGCGGAACCCGACATTCAGCCCTGGGGAATCCAGTGACTAAACATCCGGGGAGAAGGGAAGCTTTGAGACACCCCAAAATCCCAAAGAATTTAGATTATTCTGGGACACGATTCATAGTTATTAGAAAAGTAGTACCTGCCGAAACCCAGGATCGAACCAGGGACCTGTAGATCTTCAGTCTAACGCTCTCCCAACTGAGCTATTTCGGCTTATGCACTTTAAGATCTTGATATTTTTTGCGACTCCGGATCTTTACAGGCTGTCCTTTCTCACTTTTGGATGGATAAAGAGTTGTCGCAACATAATGTAAAATCTTAACACTTTAATAAAAAGGGAGCTTTTGTTACAATCAGAAATTGTAGATTAAAATAGTACTTTGACCATTAAAACTTACAGCAAGCAAGGAGAGGAAATGTGCTCAGCAGAACCCGACATTCAGCCCTGGGGAATCCAGAGACTAAACATCCGGGGAGAAGGGAAGCTTTGAGACACCCCAAAATCCCAAAGAATTTAGATTATTCTGTGACACTATTCATAGTTATAAGAAAAGTAGTACCTGCCGAAACCCGGGATTGAACCAGGGACCTTTAGATCTTCAGTCTAACGCTCTCCCAACTGAGCTATTTCGGCTTATGCACTTTAGATCTTGATATTTTTTGCGACTCCGGATCTTTACAGGCTGTCCTTTCTCACTTTTGGATGGATAAAGAGTTGCCGCAACATAATGTAAAATCGTAACACTTTAATAAAAAGGGAGCTTTTGTTACAATCAGAAATTGTAGATTAAAATAGTACTTTGACCATTAAAACGTACAGCAAGCAAGGAGAGGAAATGTGCTCAGCGGAACCCGACATTCAGCCCTGGGGAATCCAGTGACTAAACATCCGGGGAGAAGGGAAGCTTTGAGACACCCCAAAATCCCAAAGAATTTAGATTATTCTGGGACACGATTCATAGTTATTAGAAAAGTAGTACCTGCCGAAACCCAGGATCGAACCAGGGACCTGTAGATCTTCAGTCTAACGCTCTCCCAACTGAGCTATTTCGGCTTATGCACTTTAGATCTTGATATTTTTTGCGACTCCGGATCTTTACAGGCTGTCCTTTCTCACTTTTGGATGGATAAAGAGTTGCCGCAACATAATGTAAAATCGTAACACTTTAATAAAAAGGGAGCTTTTGTTACAATCAGAAATTGTAGATTAAAATAGTACTTTGACCATTAAAACTTACAGCAAGCAAGGAGAGGAAATGTGCTCAGCGGAACCCGACATTCAGCCCTGGGGAATCCAGAGACTAAACATCCGGGGAGAAGGGAAGCTTTGAGACACCCCAAAATCCCAAAGAATTTAGATTATTCTGTGACACGATTCATAGTTATAAGAAAAGTAGTACCTGCCGAAACCCGGGATTGAACCAGGGACCTTTAGATCTTCAGTCTAACGCTCTCCCAACTGAGCTATTTCGGCTTATGCACTTTAGATCTTGATATTTTTTGCGACTCCGGATCTTTACAGGCTGTCCTTTCTCACTTTTGGATGGATAAAGAGTTGCCGCAACATAATGTAAAATCGTAACACTTTAATAAAAAGGGAGCTTTTGTTACAATCAGAAATTGTAGATTAAAATAGTACTTTGACCATTAAAACGTACAGCAAGCAAGGAGAGGAAATGTGCTCAGCGGAACCCGACATTCAGCCCTGGGGAATCCAGTGACTAAACATCCGGGGAGAAGGGAAGCTTTGAGACACCCCAAAATCCCAAAGAATTTAGATTATTCTGGGACACGATTCATAGTTATTAGAAAAGTAGTACCTGCTGAAACCCGGGATCGAACCAGGGACCTTTAGATCTTCAGTCTAACGCTCTCCCATCTGAGCTATTTCGGCTTATGCACTTTAAGATCTTGATATTTTTTTCGACTCCGGATCTTTACAGGCTGTCCTTTCTCACTTTTGTATGGATAAAGAGTTGTCGCAACATAATGTAAAATCGTAACACTTTAATAAAAAGGGAGCTTTTGTTACAATCAGAAATTGTAGATTAAAATAGTACTTTGACCATTAAAACTTACAGCAAGCAAGGAGAGGAAATGTGCTCAGCGGAACCCGACATTCAGCCCTGGGGAATCCAGAGACTAAACATCCGGGGAGAAGGGAAGCTTTGAGACACCCCAAAATCCCAAAGAATTTAGATTATTCTGTGACACGATTCATAGTTATAAGAAAAGTAGTACCTGCCGAAACCCGGGATTGAACCAGGGACCTTTAGATCTTCAGTCTAACGCTCTCCCAACTGAGCTATTTCGGCTTATGCACTTTAGATCTTGATATTTTTTGCGACTCCGGATCTTTACAGGCTGTCCTTTCTCACTTTTGGATGGATAAAGAGTTGCCGCAACATAATGTAAAATCGTAACACTTTAATAAAAAGGGAGCTTTTGTTACAATCAGAAATTGTAGATTAAAATAGTACTTTGACCATTAAAACGTACAGCAAGCAAGGAGAGGAAATGTGCTCAGCGGAACCCGACATTCAGCCCTGGGGAATCCAGTGACTAAACATCCGGGGAGAAGGGAAGCTTTGAGACACCCCAAAATCCCAAAGAATTTAGATTATTCTGGGACACGATTCATAGTTATTAGAAAAGTAGTACCTGCCGAAACCCAGGATCGAACCAGGGACCTGTAGATCTTCAGTCTAACGCTCTCCCAACTGAGCTATTTCGGCTTATGCACTTTAAGATCTTGATATTTTTTGCGACTCCGGATCTTTACAGGCTGTCCTTTCTCACTTTTGGATGGATAAAGAGTTGTCGCAACATAATGTAAAATCTTAACACTTTAATAAAAAGGGAGCTTTTGTTACAATCAGAAATTGTAGATTAAAATAGTACTTTGACCATTAAAACTTACAGCAAGCAAGGAGAGGAAATGTGCTCAGCAGAACCCGACATTCAGCCCTGGGGAATCCAGAGACTAAACATCCGGGGAGAAGGGAAGCTTTGAGACACCCCAAAATCCCAAAGAATTTAGATTATTCTGTGACACTATTCATAGTTATAAGAAAAGTAGTACCTGCCGAAACCCGGGATTGAACCAGGGACCTTTAGATCTTCAGTCTAACGCTCTCCCAACTGAGCTATTTCGGCTTATGCACTTTAGATCTTGATATTTTTTGCGACTCCGGATCTTTACAGGCTGTCCTTTCTCACTTTTGGATGGATAAAGAGTTGCCGCAACATAATGTAAAATCGTAACACTTTAATAAAAAGGGAGCTTTTGTTACAATCAGAAATTGTAGATTAAAATAGTACTTTGACCATTAAAACGTACAGCAAGCAAGGAGAGGAAATGTGCTCAGCGGAACCCGACATTCAGCCCTGGGGAATCCAGAGACTAAACATCCGGGGAGAAGGGAAGCTTTGAGACACCCCAAAATCCCAAAGAATTTAGATTATTCTGTGACACGATTCATAGTTATAAGAAAAGTAGTACCTGCCGAAACCCGGGATTGAACCAGGGACCTTTAGATCTTCAGTCTAACGCTCTCCCAACTGAGCTATTTCGGCTTATGCACTTTAGATCTTGATATTTTTTGCGACTCCGGATCTTTACAGGCTGTCCTTTCTCACTTTTGGATGGATAAAGAGTTGCCGCAACATAATGTAAAATCGTAACACTTTAATAAAAAGGGAGCTTTTGTTACAATCAGAAATTGTAGATTAAAATAGTACTTTGACCATTAAAACGTACAGCAAGCAAGGAGAGGAAATGTGCTCAGCGGAACCCGACATTCAGCCCTGGGGAATCCAGTGACTAAACATCCGGGGAGAAGGGAAGCTTTGAGACACCCCAAAATCCCAAAGAATTTAGATTATTCTGGGACACGATTCATAGTTATTAGAAAAGTAGTACCTGCCGAAACCCAGGATCGAACCAGGGACCTGTAGATCTTCAGTCTAACGCTCTCCCAACTGAGCTATTTCGGCTTATGCACTTTAAGATCTTGATATTTTTTGCGACTCCGGATCTTTACAGGCTGTCCTTTCTCACTTTTGGATGGATAAAGAGTTGTCGCAACATAATGTAAAATCTTAACACTTTAATAAAAAGGGAGCTTTTGTTACAATCAGAAATTGTAGATTAAAATAGTACTTTGACCATTAAAACTTACAGCAAGCAAGGAGAGGAAATGTGCTCAGCAGAACCCGACATTCAGCCCTGGGGAATCCAGAGACTAAACATCCGGGGAGAAGGGAAGCTTTGAGACACCCCAAAATCCCAAAGAATTTAGATTATTCTGTGACACTATTCATAGTTATAAGAAAAGTAGTACCTGCCGAAACCCGGGATTGAACCAGGGACCTTTAGATCTTCAGTCTAACGCTCTCCCAACTGAGCTATTTCGGCTTATGCACTTTAGATCTTGATATTTTTTGCGACTCCGGATCTTTACAGGCTGTCCTTTCTCACTTTTGGATGGATAAAGAGTTGCCGCAACATAATGTAAAATCGTAACACTTTAATAAAAAGGGAGCTTTTGTTACAATCAGAAATTGTAGATTAAAATAGTACTTTGACCATTAAAACGTACAGCAAGCAAGGAGAGGAAATGTGCTCAGCGGAACCCGACATTCAGCCCTGGGGAATCCAGTGACTAAACATCCGGGGAGAAGGGAAGCTTTGAGACACCCCAAAATCCCAAAGAATTTAGATTATTCTGGGACACGATTCATAGTTATTAGAAAAGTAGTACCTGCCGAAACCCAGGATCGAACCAGGGACCTGTAGATCTTCAGTCTAACGCTCTCCCAACTGAGCTATTTCGGCTTATGCACTTTAGATCTTGATATTTTTTGCGACTCCGGATCTTTACAGGCTGTCCTTTCTCACTTTTGGATGGATAAAGAGTTGCCGCAACATAATGTAAAATCGTAACACTTTAATAAAAAGGGAGCTTTTGTTACAATCAGAAATTGTAGATTAAAATAGTACTTTGACCATTAAAACTTACAGCAAGCAAGGAGAGGAAATGTGCTCAGCGGAACCCGACATTCAGCCCTGGGGAATCCAGAGACTAAACATCCGGGGAGAAGGGAAGCTTTGAGACACCCCAAAATCCCAAAGAATTTAGATTATTCTGTGACACGATTCATAGTTATAAGAAAAGTAGTACCTGCCGAAACCCGGGATTGAACCAGGGACCTTTAGATCTTCAGTCTAACGCTCTCCCAACTGAGCTATTTCGGCTTATGCACTTTAGATCTTGATATTTTTTGCGACTCCGGATCTTTACAGGCTGTCCTTTCTCACTTTTGGATGGATAAAGAGTTGCCGCAACATAATGTAAAATCGTAACACTTTAATAAAAAGGGAGCTTTTGTTACAATCAGAAATTGTAGATTAAAATAGTACTTTGACCATTAAAACGTACAGCAAGCAAGGAGAGGAAATGTGCTCAGCGGAACCCGACATTCAGCCCTGGGGAATCCAGTGACTAAACATCCGGGGAGAAGGGAAGCTTTGAGACACCCCAAAATCCCAAAGAATTTAGATTATTCTGGGACACGATTCATAGTTATTAGAAAAGTAGTACCTGCTGAAACCCGGGATCGAACCAGGGACCTTTAGATCTTCAGTCTAACGCTCTCCCATCTGAGCTATTTCGGCTTATGCACTTTAAGATCTTGATATTTTTTTCGACTCCGGATCTTTACAGGCTGTCCTTTCTCACTTTTGTATGGATAAAGAGTTGTCGCAACATAATGTAAAATCGTAACACTTTAATAAAAAGGGAGCTTTTGTTACAATCAGAAATTGTAGATTAAAATAGTACTTTGACCATTAAAACTTACAGCAAGCAAGGAGAGGAAATGTGCTCAGCGGAACCCGACATTCAGCCCTGGGGAATCCAGAGACTAAACATCCGGGGAGAAGGGAAGCTTTGAGACACCCCAAAATCCCAAAGAATTTAGATTATTCTGGGACACGATTCATAGTTATTAGAAAAGTAGTACCTGCCGAAACCCAGGATCGAACCAGGGACCTGTAGATCTTCAGTCTAACGCTCTCCCAACTGAGCTATTTTGGCTTATGCACTTTAAGATCTTGATATTTTTTGCGACTCCGGATCTTTACAGGCTGTCCTTTCTCACTTTTGGATGGATAAAGAGTTGCCGCAACATAATGTAAAATCGTAACACTTTAATAAAAAGGGAGCTTTTGTTACAATCAGAAATTGTAGATTAAAATAGTACTTTGACCATTAAAACGTACAGCAAGCAAGGAGAGGAAATGTGCTCAGCGGAACCCGACATTCAGCCCTGGGGAATCCAGTGACTAAACATCCGGGGAGAAGGGAAGCTTTGAGACACCCCAAAATCCCAAAGAATTTAGATTATTCTGTGACACTATTCATAGTTATAAGAAAAGTAGTACCTGCCGAAACCCAGGATCGAACCAGGGACCTTTAGATCTTCAGTCTAACGCTCTCCCAACTGAGCTATTTCGGCTTATGCACTTTAGATCTTGATATTTTTTGCGACTCCGGATCTTTACAGGCTGTCCTTTCTCACTTTTGGATGGATAAAGAGTTGCCGCAACATAATGTAAAATCGTAACACTTTAATAAAAAGGGAGCTTTTGTTACAATCAGAAATTGTAGATTAAAATAGTACTTTGACCATTAAAACTTACAGCAAGCAAGGAGAGGAAATGTGCTCAGCGGAACCCGACATTCAGCCCTGGGGAATCCAGAGACTAAACATCCGGGGAGAAGGGAAGCTTTGAGACACCCCAAAATCCCAAAGAATTTAGATTATTCTGTGACACGATTCATAGTTATAAGAAAAGTAGTACCTGCCGAAACCCGGGATTGAACCAGGGACCTTTAGATCTTCAGTCTAACGCTCTCCCAACTGAGCTATTTCGGCTTATGCACTTTAGATCTTGATATTTTTTGCGACTCCGGATCTTTACAGGCTGTCCTTTCTCACTTTTGGATGGATAAAGAGTTGCCGCAACATAATGTAAAATCGTAACACTTTAATAAAAAGGGAGCTTTTGTTACAATCAGAAATTGTAGATTAAAATAGTACTTTGACCATTAAAACGTACAGCAAGCAAGGAGAGGAAATGTGCTCAGCGGAACCCGACATTCAGCCCTGGGGAATCCAGTGACTAAACATCCGGGGAGAAGGGAAGCTTTGAGACACCCCAAAATCCCAAAGAATTTAGATTATTCTGGGACACGATTCATAGTTATTAGAAAAGTAGTACCTGCCGAAACCCAGGATCGAACCAGGGACCTGTAGATCTTCAGTCTAACGCTCTCCCAACTGAGCTATTTCGGCTTATGCACTTTAAGATCTTGATATTTTTTGCGACTCCGGATCTTTACAGGCTGTCCTTTCTCACTTTTGGATGGATAAAGAGTTGTCGCAACATAATGTAAAATCGTAACACTTTAATAAAAAGGGAGCTTTTGTTACAATCAGAAATTGTAGGTTAAAATAGTACTTTGACCATTAAAACTTACAGCAAGCAAGGAGAGGAAATGTGCTCAGCGGAACCCGACATTCAGCCCTGGGGAATCCAGAGACTAAACATCCGGGGAGAAGGGAAGCTTTGAGACACCCCAAAATCCCAAAGAATTTAGATTATTCTGTGACACTATTCATAGTTATAAGAAAAGTAGTACCTGCCGAAACCCGGGATTGAACCAGGGACCTTTAGATCTTCAGTCTAACGCTCTCCCAACTGAGCTATTTCGGCTTATGCACTTTAGATCTTGATATTTTTTGCGACTCCGGATCTTTACAGGCTGTCCTTTCTCACTTTTGGATGGATAAAGAGTTGCCGCAACATAATGTAAAATCGTAACACTTTAATAAAAAGGGAGCTTTTGTTACAATCAGAAATTGTAGATTAAAATAGTACTTTGACCATTAAAACGTACAGCAAGCAAGGAGAGGAAATGTGCTCAGCGGAACCCGACATTCAGCCCTGGGGAATCCAGTGACTAAACATCCGGGGAGAAGGGAAGCTTTGAGACACCCCAAAATCCCAAAGAATTTAGATTATTCTGGGACACGATTCATAGTTATTAGAAAAGTAGTACCTGCCGAAACCCAGGATCGAACCAGGGACCTGTAGATCTTCAGTCTAACGCTCTCCCAACTGAGCTATTTCGGCTTATGCACTTTAGATCTTGATATTTTTTGCGACTCCGGATCTTTACAGGCTGTCCTTTCTCACTTTTGGATGGATAAAGAGTTGCCGCAACATAATGTAAAATCGTAACACTTTAATAAAAAGGGAGCTTTTGTTACAATCAGAAATTGTAGATTAAAATAGTACTTTGACCATTAAAACTTACAGCAAGCAAGGAGAGGAAATGTGCTCAGCGGAACCCGACATTCAGCCCTGGGGAATCCAGAGACTAAACATCCGGGGAGAAGGGAAGCTTTGAGACACCCCAAAATCCCAAAGAATTTAGATTATTCTGTGACACGATTCATAGTTATAAGAAAAGTAGTACCTGCCGAAACCCGGGATTGAACCAGGGACCTTTAGATCTTCAGTCTAACGCTCTCCCAACTGAGCTATTTCGGCTTATGCACTTTAGATCTTGATATTTTTTGCGACTCCGGATCTTTACAGGCTGTCCTTTCTCACTTTTGGATGGATAAAGAGTTGCCGCAACATAATGTAAAATCGTAACACTTTAATAAAAAGGGAGCTTTTGTTACAATCAGAAATTGTAGATTAAAATAGTACTTTGACCATTAAAACGTACAGCAAGCAAGGAGAGGAAATGTGCTCAGCGGAACCCGACATTCAGCCCTGGGGAATCCAGTGACTAAACATCCGGGGAGAAGGGAAGCTTTGAGACACCCCAAAATCCCAAAGAATTTAGATTATTCTGGGACACGATTCATAGTTATTAGAAAAGTAGTACCTGCTGAAACCCGGGATCGAACCAGGGACCTTTAGATCTTCAGTCTAACGCTCTCCCATCTGAGCTATTTCGGCTTATGCACTTTAAGATCTTGATATTTTTTTCGACTCCGGATCTTTACAGGCTGTCCTTTCTCACTTTTGTATGGATAAAGAGTTGCCGCAACATAATGTAAAATCGTAACACTTTAATAAAAAGGGAGCTTTTGTTACAATCAGAAATTGTAGATTAAAATAGTACTTTGACCATTAAAACGTACAGCAAGCAAGGAGAGGAAATGTGCTCAGCGGAACCCGACATTCAGCCCTGGGGAATCCAGTGACTAAACATCCGGGGAGAAGGGAAGCTTTGAGACACCCCAAAATCCCAAAGAATTTAGATTATTCTGGGACACGATTCATAGTTATTAGAAAAGTAGTACCTGCCGAAACCCAGGATCGAACCAGGGACCTGTAGATCTTCAGTCTAACGCTCTCCCAACTGAGCTATTTCGGCTTATGCACTTTAAGATCTTGATATTTTTTGCGACTCCGGATCTTTACAGGCTGTCCTTTCTCACTTTTGGATGGATAAAGAGTTGTCGCAACATAATGTAAAATCTTAACACTTTAATAAAAAGGGAGCTTTTGTTACAATCAGAAATTGTAGATTAAAATAGTACTTTGACCATTAAAACTTACAGCAAGCAAGGAGAGGAAATGTGCTCAGCAGAACCCGACATTCAGCCCTGGGGAATCCAGAGACTAAACATCCGGGGAGAAGGGAAGCTTTGAGACACCCCAAAATCCCAAAGAATTTAGATTATTCTGTGACACTATTCATAGTTATAAGAAAAGTAGTACCTGCCGAAACCCGGGATTGAACCAGGGACCTTTAGATCTTCAGTCTAACGCTCTCCCAACTGAGCTATTTCGGCTTATGCACTTTAGATCTTGATATTTTTTGCGACTCCGGATCTTTACAGGCTGTCCTTTCTCACTTTTGGATGGATAAAGAGTTGCCGCAACATAATGTAAAATCGTAACACTTTAATAAAAAGGGAGCTTTTGTTACAATCAGAAATTGTAGATTAAAATAGTACTTTGACCATTAAAACGTACAGCAAGCAAGGAGAGGAAATGTGCTCAGCGGAACCCGACATTCAGCCCTGGGGAATCCAGTGACTAAACATCCGGGGAGAAGGGAAGCTTTGAGACACCCCAAAATCCCAAAGAATTTAGATTATTCTGGGACACGATTCATAGTTATTAGAAAAGTAGTACCTGCCGAAACCCAGGATCGAACCAGGGACCTGTAGATCTTCAGTCTAACGCTCTCCCAACTGAGCTATTTCGGCTTATGCACTTTAGATCTTGATATTTTTTGCGACTCCGGATCTTTACAGGCTGTCCTTTCTCACTTTTGGATGGATAAAGAGTTGCCGCAACATAATGTAAAATCGTAACACTTTAATAAAAAGGGAGCTTTTGTTACAATCAGAAATTGTAGATTAAAATAGTACTTTGACCATTAAAACTTACAGCAAGCAAGGAGAGGAAATGTGCTCAGCGGAACCCGACATTCAGCCCTGGGGAATCCAGAGACTAAACATCCGGGGAGAAGGGAAGCTTTGAGACACCCCAAAATCCCAAAGAATTTAGATTATTCTGTGACACGATTCATAGTTATAAGAAAAGTAGTACCTGCCGAAACCCGGGATTGAACCAGGGACCTTTAGATCTTCAGTCTAACGCTCTCCCAACTGAGCTATTTCGGCTTATGCACTTTAGATCTTGATATTTTTTGCGACTCCGGATCTTTACAGGCTGTCCTTTCTCACTTTTGGATGGATAAAGAGTTGCCGCAACATAATGTAAAATCGTAACACTTTAATAAAAAGGGAGCTTTTGTTACAATCAGAAATTGTAGATTAAAATAGTACTTTGACCATTAAAACGTACAGCAAGCAAGGAGAGGAAATGTGCTCAGCGGAACCCGACATTCAGCCCTGGGGAATCCAGTGACTAAACATCCGGGGAGAAGGGAAGCTTTGAGACACCCCAAAATCCCAAAGAATTTAGATTATTCTGGGACACGATTCATAGTTATTAGAAAAGTAGTACCTGCTGAAACCCGGGATCGAACCAGGGACCTTTAGATCTTCAGTCTAACGCTCTCCCATCTGAGCTATTTCGGCTTATGCACTTTAAGATCTTGATATTTTTTTCGACTCCGGATCTTTACAGGCTGTCCTTTCTCACTTTTGTATGGATAAAGAGTTGTCGCAACATAATGTAAAATCGTAACACTTTAATAAAAAGGGAGCTTTTGTTACAATCAGAAATTGTAGATTAAAATAGTACTTTGACCATTAAAACTTACAGCAAGCAAGGAGAGGAAATGTGCTCAGCGGAACCCGACATTCAGCCCTGGGGAATCCAGAGACTAAACATCCGGGGAGAAGGGAAGCTTTGAGACACCCCAAAATCCCAAAGAATTTAGATTATTCTGGGACACGATTCATAGTTATTAGAAAAGTAGTACCTGCCGAAACCCAGGATCGAACCAGGGACCTGTAGATCTTCAGTCTAACGCTCTCCCAACTGAGCTATTTTGGCTTATGCACTTTAAGATCTTGATATTTTTTGCGACTCCGGATCTTTACAGGCTGTCCTTTCTCACTTTTGGATGGATAAAGAGTTGCCGCAACATAATGTAAAATCGTAACACTTTAATAAAAAGGGAGCTTTTGTTACAATCAGAAATTGTAGATTAAAATAGTACTTTGACCATTAAAACGTACAGCAAGCAAGGAGAGGAAATGTGCTCAGCGGAACCCGACATTCAGCCCTGGGGAATCCAGTGACTAAACATCCGGGGAGAAGGGAAGCTTTGAGACACCCCAAAATCCCAAAGAATTTAGATTATTCTGTGACACTATTCATAGTTATAAGAAAAGTAGTACCTGCCGAAACCCAGGATCGAACCAGGGACCTTTAGATCTTCAGTCTAACGCTCTCCCAACTGAGCTATTTCGGCTTATGCACTTTAGATCTTGATATTTTTTGCGACTCCGGATCTTTACAGGCTGTCCTTTCTCACTTTTGGATGGATAAAGAGTTGCCGCAACATAATGTAAAATCGTAACACTTTAATAAAAAGGGAGCTTTTGTTACAATCAGAAATTGTAGATTAAAATAGTACTTTGACCATTAAAACTTACAGCAAGCAAGGAGAGGAAATGTGCTCAGCGGAACCCGACATTCAGCCCTGGGGAATCCAGAGACTAAACATCCGGGGAGAAGGGAAGCTTTGAGACACCCCAAAATCCCAAAGAATTTAGATTATTCTGTGACACGATTCATAGTTATAAGAAAAGTAGTACCTGCCGAAACCCGGGATTGAACCAGGGACCTTTAGATCTTCAGTCTAACGCTCTCCCAACTGAGCTATTTCGGCTTATGCACTTTAGATCTTGATATTTTTTGCGACTCCGGATCTTTACAGGCTGTCCTTTCTCACTTTTGGATGGATAAAGAGTTGCCGCAACATAATGTAAAATCGTAACACTTTAATAAAAAGGGAGCTTTTGTTACAATCAGAAATTGTAGATTAAAATAGTACTTTGACCATTAAAACGTACAGCAAGCAAGGAGAGGAAATGTGCTCAGCGGAACCCGACATTCAGCCCTGGGGAATCCAGTGACTAAACATCCGGGGAGAAGGGAAGCTTTGAGACACCCCAAAATCCCAAAGAATTTAGATTATTCTGGGACACGATTCATAGTTATTAGAAAAGTAGTACCTGCCGAAACCCAGGATCGAACCAGGGACCTGTAGATCTTCAGTCTAACGCTCTCCCAACTGAGCTATTTCGGCTTATGCACTTTAAGATCTTGATATTTTTTGCGACTCCGGATCTTTACAGGCTGTCCTTTCTCACTTTTGGATGGATAAAGAGTTGTCGCAACATAATGTAAAATCGTAACACTTTAATAAAAAGGGAGCTTTTGTTACAATCAGAAATTGTAGGTTAAAATAGTACTTTGACCATTAAAACTTACAGCAAGCAAGGAGAGGAAATGTGCTCAGCGGAACCCGACATTCAGCCCTGGGGAATCCAGAGACTAAACATCCGGGGAGAAGGGAAGCTTTGAGACACCCCAAAATCCCAAAGAATTTAGATTATTCTGTGACACTATTCATAGTTATAAGAAAAGTAGTACCTGCCGAAACCCGGGATTGAACCAGGGACCTTTAGATCTTCAGTCTAACGCTCTCCCAACTGAGCTATTTCGGCTTATGCACTTTAGATCTTGATATTTTTTGCGACTCCGGATCTTTACAGGCTGTCCTTTCTCACTTTTGGATGGATAAAGAGTTGCCGCAACATAATGTAAAATCGTAACACTTTAATAAAAAGGGAGCTTTTGTTACAATCAGAAATTGTAGATTAAAATAGTACTTTGACCATTAAAACGTACAGCAAGCAAGGAGAGGAAATGTGCTCAGCGGAACCCGACATTCAGCCCTGGGGAATCCAGTGACTAAACATCCGGGGAGAAGGGAAGCTTTGAGACACCCCAAAATC
The DNA here is from genome assembly GCF_050947455.1 of Rhinoderma darwinii. Classification (NCBI taxonomy): domain Eukaryota; kingdom Metazoa; phylum Chordata; class Amphibia; order Anura; family Rhinodermatidae; genus Rhinoderma; species Rhinoderma darwinii. Next base: position 155,751 of record NW_027463888.1, read on the forward strand.
CCAAAGAATTTAGATTATTCTGGGACACGATTCATAGTTATTAGAAAAGTAGTACCTGCCGAAACCCAGGATCGAACCAGGGACCTGTAGATCTTCAGTCTAACGCTCTCCCAACTGAGCTATTTCGGCTTATGCACTTTAGATCTTGATATTTTTTGCGACTCCGGATCTTTACAGGCTGTCCTTTCTCACTTTTGGATGGATAAAGAGTTGCCGCAACATAATGTAAAATCGTAACACTTTAATAAAAAGGGAGCTTTTGTTACAATCAGAAATTGTAGATTAAAATAGTACTTTGACCATTAAAACTTACAGCAAGCAAGGAGAGGAAATGTGCTCAGCGGAACCCGACATTCAGCCCTGGGGAATCCAGAGACTAAACATCCGGGGAGAAGGGAAGCTTTGAGACACCCCAAAATCCCAAAGAATTTAGATTATTCTGTGACACGATTCATAGTTATAAGAAAAGTAGTACCTGCCGAAACCCGGGATTGAACCAGGGACCTTTAGATCTTCAGTCTAACGCTCTCCCAACTGAGCTATTTCGGCTTATGCACTTTAGATCTTGATATTTTTTGCGACTCCGGATCTTTACAGGCTGTCCTTTCTCACTTTTGGATGGATAAAGAGTTGCCGCAACATAATGTAAAATCGTAACACTTTAATAAAAAGGGAGCTTTTGTTACAATCAGAAATTGTAGATTAAAATAGTACTTTGACCATTAAAACGTACAGCAAGCAAGGAGAGGAAATGTGCTCAGCGGAACCCGACATTCAGCCCTGGGGAATCCAGTGACTAAACATCCGGGGAGAAGGGAAGCTTTGAGACACCCCAAAATCCCAAAGAATTTAGATTATTCTGGGACACGATTCATAGTTATTAGAAAAGTAGTACCTGCTGAAACCCGGGATCGAACCAGGGACCTTTAGATCTTCAGTCTAACGCTCTCCCATCTGAGCTATTTCGGCTTATGCACTTTAAGATCTTGATATTTTTTTCGACTCCGGATCTTTACAGGCTGTCCTTTCTCACTTTTGTATGGATAAAGAGTTGTCGCAACATAATGTAAAATCGTAACACTTTAATAAAAAGGGAGCTTTTGTTACAATCAGAAATTGTAGATTAAAATAGTACTTTGACCATTAAAACTTACAGCAAGCAAGGAGAGGAAATGTGCTCAGCGGAACCCGACATTCAGCCCTGGGGAATCCAGAGACTAAACATCCGGGGAGAAGGGAAGCTTTGAGACACCCCAAAATCCCAAAGAATTTAGATTATTCTGGGACACGATTCATAGTTATTAGAAAAGTAGTACCTGCCGAAACCCAGGATCGAACCAGGGACCTGTAGATCTTCAGTCTAACGCTCTCCCAACTGAGCTATTTTGGCTTATGCACTTTAAGATCTTGATATTTTTTGCGACTCCGGATCTTTACAGGCTGTCCTTTCTCACTTTTGGATGGATAAAGAGTTGTCGCAACATAATGTAAAATCTTAACACTTTAATAAAAAGGGAGCTTTTGTTACAATCAGAAATTGTAGATTAAAATAGTACTTTGACCATTAAAACTTACAGCAAGCAAGGAGAGGAAATGTGCTCAGCGGAACCCGACATTCAGCCCTGGGGAATCCAGAGACTAAACATCCGGGGAGAAGGGAAGCTTTGAGACACCCCAAAATCCCAAAGAATTTAGATTATTCTGTGACACGATTCATAGTTATAAGAAAAGTAGTACCTGCCGAAACCCGGGATCGAACCAGGGACCTTTAGATCTTCAGTCTAACGCTCTCCCAACTGAGCTATTGCGGCTTATGCACTTTAGATCTTGATATTTTTTGCGACTCCGGATCTTTACAGGCTGTCCTTTCTCACTTTTGTATGGATAAAGAGTTGTCGCAACATAATGTAAAATCGTAACACTTTAATAAAAAGGGAGCTTTTGTTACAATCAGAAATTGTAGATTAAAATAGTACTTTGACCATTAAAACTTACAGCAAGCAAGGAGAGGAAATGTGCTCAGCGGAACCCGACATTCAGCCCTGGGGAATCCATAGACTAAACATCCGGGGAGAAGGGAAGCTTTGAGACACCCCAAAATCCCAAAGAATTTAGATTATTCTGGGACACGATTCATAGTTATTAGAAAAGTAGTACCTGCTGAAACCCGGGATCGAACCAGGGACCTTTAGATCTTCAGTCTAACGCTCTCCCATCTGAGCTATTTCGGCTTATGCACTTTAAGATCTTGATATTTTTTTCGACTCCGGATCTTTACAGGCTGTCCTTTCTCACTTTTGGATGGATAAAGAGTTGTCGCAACATAATGTAAAATCGTAACACTTTAATAAAAAGGGAGCTTTTGTTACAATCAGAAATTGTAGATTAAAATAGTACTTTGACCATTAAAACTTACAGCAAGCAAGGAGAGGAAATGTGCTCAGCGGAACCCGACATTCAGCCCTGGGGAATCCAGAGACTAAACATCCGGGGAGAAGGGAAGCTTTGAGACACCCCAAAATCCCAAAGAATTTAGATTATTCTGTGACACGATTCATAGTTATAAGAAAAGTAGTACCTGCCGAAACCCGGGATCGAACCAGGGACCTTTAGATCTTCAGTCTAACGCTCTCCCAACTGAGCTATTGCGGCTTATGCACTTTAGATCTTGATATTTTTTGCGACTCCGGATCTTTACAGGCTGTCCTTTCTCACTTTTGTATGGATAAAGAGTTGTCGCAACATAATGTAAAATCGTAACACTTTAATAAAAAGGGAGCTTTTGTTACAATCAGAAATTGTAGATTAAAATAGTACTTTGACCATTAAAACTTACAGCAAGCAAGGAGAGGAAATGTGCTCAGCGGAACCCGACATTCAGCCCTGGGGAATCCAGAGACTAAACATCCGGGGAGAAGGGAAGCTTTGAGACACCCCAAAATCCCAAAGAATTTAGATTATTCTGGGACACGATTCATAGTTATTAGAAAAGTAGTACCTGCCGAAACCCAGGATCGAACCAGGGACCTGTAGATCTTCAGTCTAACGCTCTCCCAACTGAGCTATTTCGGCTTATGCACTTTAAGATCTTGATATTTTTTGCGACTCCGGATCTTTACAGGCTGTCCTTTCTCACTTTTGGATGGATAAAGAGTTGTCGCAACATAATGTAAAATCTTAACACTTTAATAAAAAGGGAGCTTTTGTTACAATCAGAAATTGTAGATTAAAATAGTACTTTGACCATTAAAACTTACAGCAAGCAAGGAGAGGAAATGTGCTCAGCGGAACCCGACATTCAGCCCTGGGGAATCCAGTGACTAAACATCCGGGGAGAAGGGAAGCTTTGAGACACCCCAAAATCCCAAAGAATTTAGATTATTCTGGGACACGATTCATAGTTATAAGAAAAGTAGTACCTGCCAAAACCCGGGATCGAACCAGGGACCTGTAGATCTTCAGTCTAACGCTCTCCCAACTGAGCTATTTCGGCTTATGCACTTTAGATCTCGATATTTTTTGCGACTCCGGATCTTTACAGGCTGTCCTTTCTCACTTTTGGATGGATAAAGAGTTGTCGCAACATAATGTAAAATCGTAACACTTTAATAAAAAGGGAGCTTTTGTTACAATCAGAAATTGTAGATTAAAATAGTACTTTGACCATTAAAACGTACAGCAAGCAAGGAGAGGAAATGTGCTCAGCGGAACCCGACATTCAGCCCTGGGGAATCCAGTGACTAAACATCCGGGGAGAAGGGAAGCTTTGAGACACCCCAAAATCCCAAAGAATTTAGATTATTCTGGGACACGATTCATAGTTATTAGAAAAGTAGTACCTGCCGAAACCCAGGATCGAACCAGGGACCTGTAGATCTTCAGTCTAACGCTCTCCCAACTGAGCTATTTCGGCTTATGCACTTTAAGATCTTGATATTTTTTGCGACTCCGGATCTTTACAGGCTGTCCTTTCTCACTTTTGGATGCACTTTAAGATCTTGATATTTTTTGCGACTCCGGATCTTTACAGGCTGTCCTTTCTCACTTTTGGATGGATAAAGAGTTGTCGCAACATAATGTAAAATCTTAACACTTTAATAAAAAGGGAGCTTTTGTTACAATCAGAAATTGTAGATTAAAATAGTACTTTGACCATTAAAACTTACAGCAAGCAAGGAGAGGAAATGTGCTCAGCGGAACCCGACATTCAGCCCTGGGGAATCCAGTGACTAAACATCCGGGGAGAAGGGAAGCTTTGAGACACCCCAAAATCCCAAAGAATTTAGATTATTCTGGGACACGATTCATAGTTATAAGAAAAGTAGTACCTGCCGAAACCCGGGATCGAACCAGGGACCTTTAGATCTTCAGTCTAACGCTCTCCCAACTGAGCTATTTCGACTTATGCACTTTAGATCTTGATATTTTTTGCGACTCCGGATCTTTACAGGCTGTCCTTTCTCACTTTTGGATGGATAAAGAGTTGCCGCAACATAATGTAAAATCGTAACACTTTAATAAAAAGGGAGCTTTTGTTACAATCAGAAATTGTAGATTAAAATAGTACTTTGACCATTAAAACTTACAGCAAGCAAGGAGAGGAAATGTGCTCAGCGGAACCCGACATTCAGCCCTGGGGAATCCAGTGACTAAACATCCGGGGAGAAGGGAAGCTTTGAGACACCCCAAAATCCCAAAGAATTTAGATTATTCTGTGACACGATTCATAGTTATAAGAAAAGTAGTACCTGCCGAAACCCGGGATTGAACCAGGGACCTTTAGATCTTCAGTCTAACGCTCTCCCAACTGAGCTATTGCGGCTTATGCACTTTAAGATCTTGATATTTTTTGCGACTCCGGATCTTTACAGGCTGTCCTTTCTCACTTTTGGATGGATAAAGAGTTGTCGCAACATAATGTAAAATCGTAACACTTTAATAAAAAGGGAGCTTTTGTTACAATCAGAAATTGTAGATTAAAATAGTACTTTGACCATTAAAACTTACAGCAAGCAAGGAGAGGAAATGTGCTCAGCGGAACCCGACATTCAGCCCTGGGGAATCCAGAGACTAAACATCCGGGGAGAAGGGAAGCTTTGAGACACCCCAAAATCCCAAAGAATTTAGATTATTCTGTGACACGATTCATAGTTATAAGAAAAGTAGTACCTGCCGAAACCCGGGATCGAACCAGGGAACTTTAGATCTTCAGTCTAACGCTCTCCCAACTGAGCTATTTCGGCTTATGCACTTTAGATCTTGATATTTTTTGCGACTCCGGATCTTTACAGGCTGTCCTTTCTCACTTTTGGATGGATAAAGAGTTGCCGCAACATAATGTAAAATCGTAACACTTTAATAAAAAGGGAGCTTTTGTTACAATCAGAAATTGTAGATTAAAATAGTACTTTGACCATTAAAACTTACAGCAAGCAAGGAGAGGAAATGTGCTCAGCGGAACCCGACATTCAGCCCTGGGGAATCCAGTGACTAAACATCCGGGGAGAAGGGAAGCTTTGAGACACCCCAAAATCCCAAAGAATTTAGATTATTCTGTGACACGATTCATAGTTATAAGAAAAGTAGTACCTGCCGAAACCCGGGATTGAACCAGGGACCTTTAGATCTTCAGTCTAACGCTCTCCCAACTGAGCTATTGCGGCTTATGCACTTTAAGATCTTGATATTTTTTGCGACTCCGGATCTTTACAGGCTGTCCTTTCTCACTTTTGGATGGATAAAGAGTTGTCGCAACATAATGTAAAATCGTAACACTTTAATAAAAAGGGAGCTTTTGTTACAATCAGAAATTGTAGATTAAAATAGTACTTTGACCATTAAAACTTACAGCAAGCAAGGAGAGGAAATGTGCTCAGCGGAACCCGACATTCAGCCCTGGGGAATCCAGAGACTAAACATCCGGGGAGAAGGGAAGCTTTGAGACACCCCAAAATCCCAAAGAATTTAGATTATTCTGTGACACGATTCATAGTTATAAGAAAAGTAGTACCTGCCGAAACCCGGGATCGAACCAGGGACCTTTAGATCTTCAGTCTAACGCTCTCCCAACTGAGCTATTTCGGCTTATGCACTTTAGATCTTGATATTTTTTGCGACTCCGGATCTTTACAGGCTGTCCTTTCTCACTTTTGGATGGATAAAGAGTTGCCGCAACATAATGTAAAATCGTAACACTTTAATAAAAAGGGAGCTTTTGTTACAATCAGAAATTGTAGATTAAAATAGTACTTTGACCATTAAAACTTACAGCAAGCAAGGAGAGGAAATGTGCTCAGCGGAACCCGACATTCAGCCCTGGGGAATCCAGAGACTAAACATCCGGGGAGAAGGGAAGCTTTGAGACACCCCAAAATCCCAAAGAATTTAGATTATTCTGTGACACGATTCATAGTTATAAGAAAAGTAGTACCTGCCGAAACCCGGGATCGAACCAGGGACCTTTAGATCTTCAGTCTAACGCTCTCCCAACTGAGCTATTTCGGCTTATGCACTTTAAGATCTTGATATTTTTTGCGACTCCGGATCTTTACAGGCTGTCCTTTCTCACTTTTGGATGGATAAAGAGTTGTCGCAACATAATGTAAAATCGTAACACTTTAATAAAAAGGGAGCTTTTGTTACAATCAGAAATTGTAGATTAAAATAGTACTTTGACCATTAAAACTTACAGCAAGCAAGGAGAGGAAATGTGCTCAGCGGAACCCGACATTCAGCCCTGGGGAATCCAGAGACTAAACATCCGGGGAGAAGGGAAGCTTTGAGACACCCCAAAATCCCAAAGAATTTAGATTATTCTGTGACACGATTCATAGTTATAAGAAAAGTAGTACCTGCCGAAACCCGGGATCGAACCAGGGACTTTTAGATCTTCAGTCTAACGCTCTCCCAACTGAGCTATTTCGGCTTATGCACTTTAGATCTTGATATTTTTTGCGACTCCGGATCTTTACAGGCTGTCCTTTCTCACTTTTGGATGGATAAAGAGTTGTCGCAACATAATGTAAAATCGTAACACTTTAATAAAAAGGGAGCTTTTGTTACAATCAGAAATTGTAGATTAAAATAGTACTTTGACCATTAAAACTTACAGCAAGCAAGGAGAGGAAATGTGCTCAGCGGAACCCGACATTCAGCCCTGGGGAATCCAGAGACTAAACATCCGGGGAGAAGGGAAGCTTTGAGACACCCCAAAATCCCAAAGAATTTAGATTATTCTGTGACACGATTCATAGTTATAAGAAAAGTAGTACCTGCCGAAACCCGGGATCGAACCAGGGACCTTTAGATCTTCAGTCTAACGCTCTCCCAACTGAGCTATTTCGGCTTATGCACTTTAGATCTTGATATTTTTTGCGACTCCGGATCTTTACAGGCTGTCCTTTCTCACTTTTGGATGGATAAAGAGTTGTCGCAACATAATGTAAAATCGTAACACTTTAATAAAAAGGGAGCTTTTGTTACAATCAGAAATTGTAGATTAAAATAGTACTTTGACCATTAAAACTTACAGCAAGCAAGGAGAGGAAATGTGCTCAGCGGAACCCGACATTCAGCCCTGGGGATTCCAGAGACTAAACATCCGGGGAGAAGGGAAGCTTTGAGACACCCCAAAATCCCAAAGAATTTAGATTATTCTGTGACACGATTCATAGTTATAAGAAAAGTAGTACCTGCCGAAACCCGGGATCGAACCAGGGACCTTTAGATCTTCAGTCTAACGCTCTCCCAACTGAGCTATTTCGGCTTATGCACTTTAGATCTTGATATTTTTTGCGACTCCGGATCTTTACAGGCTGTCCTTTCTCACTTTTGGATGGATAAAGAGTTGTCGCAACATAATGTAAAATCGTAACACTTTAATAAAAAGGGAGCTTTTGTTACAATCAGAAATTGTAGATTAAAATAGTACTTTGACCATTAAAACTTACAGCAAGCAAGGAGAGGAAATGTGCTCAGCGGAACCCGACATTCAGCCCTGGGGATTCCAGAGACTAAACATCCGGGGAGAAGGGAAGCTTTGAGACACCCCAAAATCCCAAAGAATTTAGATTATTCTGTGACACGATTCATAGTTATAAGAAAAGTAGTACCTGCCGAAAACCGGGATCGAACCAGGGACCTTTAGATCTTCAGTCTAACGCTCTCCCAACTGAGCTATTTCGGCTTATGCACTTTAAGATCTTGATATTTTTTGCGACTCCGGATCTTTACAGGCTGTCCTTTCTCACTTTTGTATGGATAAAGAGTTGTCGCAACATAATGTAAAATCGTAACACTTTAATAAAAAGGGAGCTTTTGTTACAATCAGAAATTGTAGATTAAAATAGTACTTTGACCATTAAAACTTACAGCAAGCAAGGAGAGGAAATGTGCTCAGCGGAACCCGACATTCAGCCCTGGGGAATCCAGAGACTAAACATCCGGGGAGAAGGGAAGCTTTGAGACACCCCAAAATCCCAAAGAATTTAGATTATTCTGGGACACGATTCATAGTTATTAGAAAAGTAGTACCTGCCGAAACCCAGGATCGAACCAGGGACCTGTAGATCTTCAGTCTAACGCTCTCCCAACTGAGCTATTTCGGCTTATGCACTTTAAGATCTTGATATTTTTTGCGACTCCGGATCTTTACAGGCTGTCCTTTCTCACTTTTGGATGGATAAAGAGTTGTCGCAACATAATGTAAAATCTTAACACTTTAATAAAAAGGGAGCTTTTGTTACAATCAGAAATTGTAGATTAAAATAGTACTTTGACCATTAAAACTTACAGCAAGCAAGGAGAGGAAATGTGCTCAGCGGAACCCGACATTCAGCCCTGGGGAATCCAGTGACTAAACATCCGGGGAGAAGGGAAGCTTTGAGACACCCCAAAATCCCAAAGAATTTAGATTATTCTGGGACACGATTCATAGTTATAAGAAAAGTAGTACCTGCCGAAACCCGGGATCGAACCAGGGACCTTTAGATCTTCAGTCTAACGCTCTCCCAACTGAGCTATTTCGGCTTATGCACTTTAGATCTTGATATTTTTTGCGACTCCGGATCTTTACAGGCTGTCCTTTCTCACTTTTGGATGGATAAAGAGTTGCCGCAACATAATGTAAAATCGTAACACTTTAATAAAAAGGGAGCTTTTGTTACAATCAGAAATTGTAGATTAAAATAGTACTTTGACCATTAAAACTTACAGCAAGCAAGGAGAGGAAATGTGCTCAGCGGAACCCGACATTCAGCCCTGGGGAATCCAGTGACTAAACATCCGGGGAGAAGGGAAGCTTTGAGACACCCCAAAATCCCAAAGAATTTAGATTATTCTGGGACACGATTCATAGTTATTAGAAAAGTAGTACCTGCCGAAACCCGGGATCGAACCAGGGACCTTTAGATCTTCAGTCTAACGCTCTCCCAACTGAGCTATTTCGGCTTATGCACTTTAAGATCTTGATATTTTTTGCGACTCCGGATCTTTACAGGCTGTCCTTTCTCACTTTTGGATGGATAAAGAGTTGTCGCAACATAATGTAAAATCGTAACACTTTAATAAAAAGGGAGCTTTTGTTACAATCAGAAATTGTAGATTAAAATAGTACTTTGACCATTAAAACTTACAGCAAGCAAGGAGAGGAAATGTGCTCAGCGGAACCCGACATTCAGCCCTGGGGATTCCAGAGACTAAACATCCGGGGAGAAGGGAAGCTTTGAGACACCCCAAAATCCCAAAGAATTTAGATTATTCTGTGACACGATTCATAGTTATAAGAAAAGTAGTACCTGCCGAAAACCGGGATCGAACCAGGGACCTTTAGATCTTCAGTCTAACGCTCTCCCAACTGAGCTATTTCGGCTTATGCACTTTAAGATCTTGATATTTTTTGCGACTCCGGATCTTTACAGGCTGTCCTTTCTCACTTTTGTATGGATAAAGAGTTGTCGCAACATAATGTAAAATCGTAACACTTTAATAAAAAGGGAGCTTTTGTTACAATCAGAAATTGTAGATTAAAATAGTACTTTGACCATTAAAACTTACAGCAAGCAAGGAGAGGAAATGTGCTCAGCGGAACCCGACATTCAGCCCTGGGGAATCCAGAGACTAAACATCCGGGGAGAAGGGAAGCTTTGAGACACCCCAAAATCCCAAAGAATTTAGATTATTCTGGGACACGATTCATAGTTATTAGAAAAGTAGTACCTGCCGAAACCCAGGATCGAACCAGGGACCTGTAGATCTTCAGTCTAACGCTCTCCCAACTGAGCTATTTCGGCTTATGCACTTTAAGATCTTGATATTTTTTGCGACTCCGGATCTTTACAGGCTGTCCTTTCTCACTTTTGGATGGATAAAGAGTTGTCGCAACATAATGTAAAATCTTAACACTTTAATAAAAAGGGAGCTTTTGTTACAATCAGAAATTGTAGATTAAAATAGTACTTTGACCATTAAAACTTACAGCAAGCAAGGAGAGGAAATGTGCTCAGCGGAACCCGACATTCAGCCCTGGGGAATCCAGTGACTAAACATCCGGGGAGAAGGGAAGCTTTGAGACACCCCAAAATCCCAAAGAATTTAGATTATTCTGGGACACGATTCATAGTTATAAGAAAAGTAGTACCTGCCGAAACCCGGGATCGAACCAGGGACCTTTAGATCTTCAGTCTAACGCTCTCCCAACTGAGCTATTTCGGCTTATGCACTTTAGATCTTGATATTTTTTGCGACTCCGGATCTTTACAGGCTGTCCTTTCTCACTTTTGGATGGATAAAGAGTTGCCGCAACATAATGTAAAATCGTAACACTTTAATAAAAAGGGAGCTTTTGTTACAATCAGAAATTGTAGATTAAAATAGTACTTTGACCATTAAAACTTACAGCAAGCAAGGAGAGGAAATGTGCTCAGCGGAACCCGACATTCAGCCCTGGGGAATCCAGTGACTAAACATCCGGGGAGAAGGGAAGCTTTGAGACACCCCAAAATCCCAAAGAATTTAGATTATTCTGGGACACGATTCATAGTTATTAGAAAAGTAGTACCTGCCGAAACCCGGGATCGAACCAGGGACCTTTAGATCTTCAGTCTAACGCTCTCCCAACTGAGCTATTTCGGCTTATGCACTTTAAGATCTTGATATTTTTTGCGACTCCGGATCTTTACAGGCTGTCCTTTCTCACTTTTGGATGGATAAAGAGTTGTCGCAACATAATGTAAAATCGTAACACTTTAATAAAAAGGGAGCTTTTGTTACAATCAGAAATTGTAGATTAAAATAGTACTTTGACCATTAAAACTTACAGCAAGCAAGGAGAGGAAATGTGCTCAGCGGAACCCGACATTCAGCCCTGGGGAATCCAGAGACTAAACATCCGGGGAGAAGGGAAGCTTTGAGACACCCCAAAATCCCAAAGAATTTAGATTATTCTGTGACACGATTCATAGTTATAAGAAAAGTAGTACCTGCCGAAACCCGGGATCGAACCAGGGACCTTTAGATCTTCAGTCTAACGCTCTCCCAACTGAGCTATTTCGGCTTATGCACTTTAGATCTTGATATTTTTTGCGACTCCGGATCTTTACAGGCTGTCCTTTCTCACTTTTGGATGGATAAAGAGTTGCCGCAACATAATGTAAAATCGTAACACTTTAATAAAAAGGGAGCTTTTGTTACAATCAGAAATTGTAGATTAAAATAGTACTTTGACCATTAAAACTTACAGCAAGCAAGGAGAGGAAATGTGCTCAGCGGAACCCGACATTCAGCCCTGGGGAATCCAGAGACTAAACATCCGGGGAGAAGGGAAGCTTTGAGACACCCCAAAATCCCAAAGAATTTAGATTATTCTGTGACACGATTCATAGTTATAAGAAAAGTAGTACCTGCCGAAACCCGGGATCGAACCAGGGACCTTTAGATCTTCAGTCTAACGCTCTCCCAACTGAGCTATTTCGGCTTATGCACTTTAAGATCTTGATATTTTTTGCGACTCCGGATCTTTACAGGCTGTCCTTTCTCACTTTTGGATGGATAAAGAGTTGTCGCAACATAATGTAAAATCGTAACACTTTAATAAAAAGGGAGCTTTTGTTACAATCAGAAATTGTAGATTAAAATAGTACTTTGACCATTAAAACTTACAGCAAGCAAGGAGAGGAAATGTGCTCAGCGGAACCCGACATTCAGCCCTGGGGAATCCAGAGACTAAACATCCGGGGAGAAGGGAAGCTTTGAGACACCCCAAAATCCCAAAGAATTTAGATTATTCTGTGACACGATTCATAGTTATAAGAAAAGTAGTACCTGCCGAAACCCGGGATCGAACCAGGGACCTTTAGATCTTCAGTCTAACGCTCTCCCAACTGAGCTATTTCGGCTTATGCACTTTAGATCTTGATATTTTTTGCGACTCCGGATCTTTACAGGCTGTCCTTTCTCACTTTTGGATGGATAAAGAGTTGCCGCAACATAATGTAAAATCGTAACACTTTAATAAAAAGGGAGCTTTTGTTACAATCAGAAATTGTAGATTAAAATAGTACTTTGACCATTAAAACTTACAGCAAGCAAGGAGAGGAAATGTGCTCAGCGGAACCCGACATTCAGCCCTGGGGAATCCAGAGACTAAACATCCGGGGAGAAGGGAAGCTTTGAGACACCCCAAAATCCCAAAGAATTTAGATTATTCTGTGACACGATTCATAGTTATAAGAAAAGTAGTACCTGCCGAAACCCGGGATCGAACCAGGGACCTTTAGATCTTCAGTCTAACGCTCTCCCAACTGAGCTATTTCGGCTTATGCACTTTAAGATCTTGATATTTTTTGCGACTCCGGATCTTTACAGGCTGTCCTTTCTCACTTTTGGATGGATAAAGAGTTGTCGCAACATAATGTAAAATCGTAACACTTTAATAAAAAGGGAGCTTTTGTTACAATCAGAAATTGTAGATTAAAATAGTACTTTGACCATTAAAACTTACAGCAAGCAAGGAGAGGAAATGTGCTCAGCGGAACCCGACATTCAGCCCTGGGGAATCCAGAGACTAAACATCCGGGGAGAAGGGAAGCTTTGAGACACCCCAAAATCCCAAAGAATTTAGATTATTCTGTGACACGATTCATAGTTATAAGAAAAGTAGTACCTGCCGAAACCCGGGATCGAACCAGGGACTTTTAGATCTTCAGTCTAACGCTCTCCCAACTGAGCTATTTCGGCTTATGCACTTTAGATCTTGATATTTTTTGCGACTCCGGATCTTTACAGGCTGTCCTTTCTCACTTTTGGATGGATAAAGAGTTGTCGCAACATAATGTAAAATCGTAACACTTTAATAAAAAGGGAGCTTTTGTTACAATCAGAAATTGTAGATTAAAATAGTACTTTGACCATTAAAACTTACAGCAAGCAAGGAGAGGAAATGTGCTCAGCGGAACCCGACATTCAGCCCTGGGGAATCCAGAGACTAAACATCCGGGGAGAAGGGAAGCTTTGAGACACCCCAAAATCCCAAAGAATTTAGATTATTCTGTGACACGATTCATAGTTATAAGAAAAGTAGTACCTGCCGAAACCCGGGATCGAACCAGGGACCTTTAGATCTTCAGTCTAACGCTCTCCCAACTGAGCTATTTCAGCTTATGCACTTTAGATCTTGATATTTTTTGCGACTCCGGATCTTTACAGGCTGTCCTTTCTCACTTTTGGATGGATAAAGAGTTGCCGCAACATAATGTAAAATCGTAACACTTTAATAAAAAGGGAGCTTTTGTTACAATCAGAAATTGTAGATTAAAATAGTACTTTGACCATTAAAACTTACAGCAAGCAAGGAGAGGAAATGTGCTCAGCGGAACCCGACATTCAGCCCTGGGGAATCCAGAGACTAAACATCCGGGGAGAAGGGAAGCTTTGAGACACCCCAAAATCCCAAAGAATTTAGATTATTCTGTGACACGATTCATAGTTATAAGAAAAGTAGTACCTGCCGAAACCCGGGATCGAACCAGGGACCTTTAGATCTTCAGTCTAACGCTCTCCCAACTGAGCTATTTCGGCTTATGCACTTTAAGATCTTGATATTTTTTGCGACTCCGGATCTTTACAGGCTGTCCTTTCTCACTTTTGGATGGATAAAGAGTTGTCGCAACATAATGTAAAATCGTAACACTTTAATAAAAAGGGAGCTTTTGTTACAATCAGAAATTGTAGATTAAAATAGTACTTTGACCATTAAAACTTACAGCAAGCAAGGAGAGGAAATGTGCTCAGCGGAACCCGACATTCAGCCCTGGGGAATCCAGAGACTAAACATCCGGGGAGAAGGGAAGCTTTGAGACACCCCAAAATCCCAAAGAATTTAGATTATTCTGTGACACGATTCATAGTTATAAGAAAAGTAGTACCTGCCGAAACCCGGGATCGAACCAGGGACTTTTAGATCTTCAGTCTAACGCTCTCCCAACTGAGCTATTTCGGCTTATGCACTTTAGATCTTGATATTTTTTGCGACTCCGGATCTTTACAGGCTGTCCTTTCTCACTTTTGGATGGATAAAGAGTTGTCGCAACATAATGTAAAATCGTAACACTTTAATAAAAAGGGAGCTTTTGTTACAATCAGAAATTGTAGATTAAAATAGTACTTTGACCATTAAAACTTACAGCAAGCAAGGAGAGGAAATGTGCTCAGCGGAACCCGACATTCAGCCCTGGGGAATCCAGAGACTAAACATCCGGGGAGAAGGGAAGCTTTGAGACACCCCAAAATCCCAAAGAATTTAGATTATTCTGTGTCACGATTCATAGTTATAAGAAAAGTAGTACCTGCCGAAACCCGGGATCGAACCAGGGACCTTTAGATCTTCAGTCTAACGCTCTCCCAACTGAGCTATTTCAGCTTATGCACTTTAGATCTTGATATTTTTTGCGACTCCGGATCTTTACAGGCTGTCCTTTCTCACTTTTGGATGGATAAAGAGTTGTCGCAACATAATGTAAAATCGTAACACTTTAATAAAAAGGGAGCTTTTGTTACAATCAGAAATTGTAGATTAAAATAGTACTTTGACCATTAAAACTTACAGCAAGCAAGGAGAGGAAATGTGCTCAGCGGAACCCGACATTCAGCCCTGGGGATTCCAGAGACTAAACATCCGGGGAGAAGGGAAGCTTTGAGACACCCCAAAATCCCAAAGAATTTAGATTATTCTGTGACACGATTCATAGTTATAAGAAAAGTAGTACCTGCCGAAACCCGGGATCGAACCAGGGACCTTTAGATCTTCAGTCTAACGCTCTCCCAACTGAGCTATTTCAGCTTATGCACTTTAAGATCTTGATATTTTTTGCGACTCCGGATCTTTACAGGCTGTCCTTTCTCACTTTTGGATGGATAAAGAGTTGTCGCAACATAATGTAAAATCGTAACACTTTAATAAAAAGGGAGCTTTTGTTACAATCAGAAATTGTAGATTAAAATAGTACTTTGACCATTAAAACTTACAGCAAGCAAGGAGAGGAAATGTGCTCAGCGGAACCCGACATTCAGCCCTGGGGAATCCAGAGACTAAACATCCGGGGAGAAGGGAAGCTTTGAGACACCCCAAAATCCCAAAGAATTTAGATTATTCTGTGACACGATTCATAGTTATAAGAAAAGTAGTACCTGCCGAAACCCGGGATCGAACCAGGGACTTTTAGATCTTCAGTCTAACGCTCTCCCAACTGAGCTATTTCGGCTTATGCACTTTAGATCTTGATATTTTTTGCGACTCCGGATCTTTACAGGCTGTCCTTTCTCACTTTTGGATGGATAAAGAGTTGTCGCAACATAATGTAAAATCGTAACACTTTAATAAAAAGGGAGCTTTTGTTACAATCAGAAATTGTAGATTAAAATAGTACTTTGACCATTAAAACTTACAGCAAGCAAGGAGAGGAAATGTGCTCAGCGGAACCCGACATTCAGCCCTGGGGAATCCAGAGACTAAACATCCGGGGAGAAGGGAAGCTTTGAGACACCCCAAAATCCCAAAGAATTTAGATTATTCTGTGACACGATTCATAGTTATAAGAAAAGTAGTACCTGCCGAAACCCGGGATCGAACCAGGGACCTTTAGATCTTCAGTCTAACGCTCTCCCAACTGAGCTATTTCGGCTTATGCACTTTAGATCTTGATATTTTTTGCGACTCCGGATCTTTACAGGCTGTCCTTTCTCACTTTTGGATGGATAAAGAGTTGTCGCAACATAATGTAAAATCGTAACACTTTAATAAAAAGGGAGCTTTTGTTACAATCAGAAATTGTAGATTAAAATAGTACTTTGACCATTAAAACTTACAGCAAGCAAGGAGAGGAAATGTGCTCAGCGGAACCCGACATTCAGCCCTGGGGATTCCAGAGACTAAACATCCGGGGAGAAGGGAAGCTTTGAGACACCCCAAAATCCCAAAGAATTTAGATTATTCTGTGACACGATTCATAGTTATAAGAAAAGTAGTACCTGCCGAAACCCGGGATCGAACCAGGGACCTTTAGATCTTCAGTCTAACGCTCTCCCAACTGAGCTATTTCGGCTTATGCACTTTAGATCTTGATATTTTTTGCGACTCCGGATCTTTACAGGCTTTCTCACTTTTGGATGGATAAAGAGTTGTCGCAACATAATGTAAAATCGTAACACTTTAATAAAAAGGGAGCTTTTGTTACAATCAGAAATTGTAGATTAAAATAGTACTTTGACCATTAAAACTTACAGCAAGCAAGGAGAGGAAATGTGCTCAGCGGAACCCGACATTCAGCCCTGGGGATTCCAGAGACTAAACATCCGGGGAGAAGGGAAGCTTTGAGACACCCCAAAATCCCAAAGAATTTAGATTATTCTGTGACACGATTCATAGTTATAAGAAAAGTAGTACCTGCCGAAAACCGGGATCGAACCAGGGACCTTTAGATCTTCAGTCTAACGCTCTCCCAACTGAGCTATTTCGGCTTATGCACTTTAAGATCTTGATATTTTTTGCGACTCCGGATCTTTACAGGCTGTCCTTTCTCACTTTTGGATGGATAAAGAGTTGTCGCAACATAATGTAAAATCGTAACACTTTAATAAAAAGGGAGCTTTTGTTACAATCAGAAATTGTAGATTAAAATAGTACTTTGACCATTAAAACTTACAGCAAGCAAGGAGAGGAAATGTGCTCAGCGGAACCCGACATTCAGCCCTGGGGAATCCAGAGACTAAACATCCGGGGAGAAGGGAAGCTTTGAGACACCCCAAAATCCCAAAGAATTTAGATTATTCTGTGACACGATTCATAGTTATAAGAAAAGTAGTACCTGCCGAAACCAGGGATCGAACCAGGGACCTTTAGATCTTCAGTCTAACGCTCTCCCAACTGAGCTATTTCGGCTTATGCACTTTAGATCTTGATATTTTTTGTGATTCCGGATCTTTACAGGCTGTCCTTTCTCACTTTTGGATGGATAAAGAGTTGTCGCAACATAATGTAAAATCGTAACACTTTAATAAAAAGGGAGCTTTTGTTACAATCAGAAATTGTAGATTAAAATAGTACTTTGACCATTAAAACTTACAGCAAGCAAGGAGAGGAAATGTGCTCAGCGGAACCCGACATTCAGCCCTGGGGAATCCAGAGACTAAACATCCGGGGAGAAGGGAAGCTTTGAGACACCCCAAAATCCCAAAGAATTTAGATTATTCTGTGACACGATTCATAGTTATAAGAAAAGTAGTACCTGCCGAAACCCGGGATCGAACCAGGGACCTTTAGATCTTCAGTCTAACGCTCTCCCAACTGAGCTATTTCGGCTTATGCACTTTAGATCTTGATATTTTTTGCGACTCCGGATCTTTACAGGCTGTCCTTTCTCACTTTTGGATGGATAAAGAGTTGTCGCAACATAATGTAAAATCGTAACACTTTAATAAAAAGGGAGCTTTTGTTACAATCAGAAATTGTAGATTAAAATAGTACTTTGACCATTAAAACTTACAGCAAGCAAGGAGAGGAAATGTGCTCAGCGGAACCCGACATTCAGCCCTGGGGATTCCAGAGACTAAACATCCGGGGAGAAGGGAAGCTTTGAGACACCCCAAAATCCCAAAGAATTTAGATTATTCTGTGACACGATTCATAGTTATAAGAAAAGTAGTACCTGCCGAAACCCGGGACCTTTAGATCTTCAGTCTAACGCTCTCCCAACTGAGCTATTTCGGCTTATGCACTTTAAGATCTTGATATTTTTTGCGACTCCGGATCTTTACAGGCTGTCCTTTCTCACTTTTGGATGGATAAAGAGTTGTCGCAACATAATGTAAAATCGTAACACTTTAATAAAAAGGGAGCTTTTGTTACAATCAGAAATTGTAGATTAAAATAGTACTTTGACCATTAAAACTTACAGCAAGCAAGGAGAGGAAATGTGCTCAGCGGAACCCGACATTCAGCCCTGGGGATTCCAGAGACTAAACATCCGGGGAGAAGGGAAGCTTTGAGACACCCCAAAATCCCAAAGAATTTAGATTATTCTGTGACACGATTCATAGTTATAAGAAAAGTAGTACCTGCCGAAAACCGGGATCGAACCAGGGACCTTTAGATCTTCAGTCTAACGCTCTCCCAACTGAGCTATTTCGGCTTATGCACTTTAAGATCTTGATATTTTTTGCGACTCCGGATCTTTACAGGCTGTCCTTTCTCACTTTTGGATGGATAAAGAGTTGTCGCAACATAATGTAAAATCGTAACACTTTAATAAAAAGGGAGCTTTTGTTACAATCAGAAATTGTAGATTAAAATAGTACTTTGACCATTAAAACTTACAGCAAGCAAGGAGAGGAAATGTGCTCAGCGGAACCCGACATTCAGCCCTGGGGAATCCAGAGACTAAACATCCGGGGAGAAGGGAAGCTTTGAGACACCCCAAAATCCCAAAGAATTTAGATTATTCTGTGACACGATTCATAGTTATAAGAAAAGTAGTACCTGCCGAAACCAGGGATCTTTAGATCTTCAGTCTAACGCTCTCCCAACTGAGCTATTTCGGCTTATGCACTTTAGATCTTGATATTTTTTGTGACTCCGGATCTTTACAGGCTGTCCTTTCTCACTTTTGGATGGATAAAGAGTTGTCGCAACATAATGTAAAATCGTAACACTTTAATAAAAAGGGAGCTTTTGTTACAATCAGAAATTGTAGATTAAAATAGTACTTTGAACATTAAAACTTACAGCAAGCAAGGAGAGGAAATGTGCTCAGCGGAACCCGACATTCAGCCCTGGGGAATCCAGAGACTAAACATCCGGGGAGAAGGGAAGCTTTGAGACACCCCAAAATCCCAAAGAATTTAGATTATTCTGTGACACGATTCATAGTTATAAGAAAAGTAGTACCTGCCGAAACCCGGGATCGAACCAGGGACCTTTAGATCTTCAGTCTAACGCTCTCCCAACTGAGCTATTTCGGCTTATGCACTTTAGATCTTGATATTTTTTGCGACTCCGGATCTTTACAGGCTGTCCTTTCTCACTTTTGGATGGATAAAGAGTTGTCGCAACATAATGTAAAATCGTAACACTTTAATAAAAAGGGAGCTTTTGTTACAATCAGAAATTGTAGATTAAAATAGTACTTTGACCATTAAAACTTACAGCAAGCAAGGAGAGGAAATGTGCTCAGCGGAACCCGACATTCAGCCCTGGGGATTCCAGAGACTAAACATCCGGGGAGAAGGGAAGCTTTGAGACACCCCAAAATCCCAAAGAATTTAGATTATTCTGTGACACGATTCATAGTTATAAGAAAAGTAGTACCTGCCGAAACCCGGGATCGAACCAGGGACCTTTAGATCTTCAGTCTAACGCTCTCCCAACTGAGCTATTTCGGCTTATGCACTTTAGATCTTGATATTTTTTGCGACTCCGGATCTTTACAGGCTGTCCTTTCTCACTTTTGGATGGATAAAGAGTTGTCGCAACATAATGTAAAATCGTAACACTTTAATAAAAAGGGAGCTTTTGTTACAATCAGAAATTGTAGATTAAAATAGTACTTTGACCATTAAAACTTACAGCAAGCAAGGAGAGGAAATGTGCTCAGCGGAACCCGACATTCAGCCCTGGGGATTCCAGAGACTAAACATCCGGGGAGAAGGGAAGCTTTGAGACACCCCAAAATCCCAAAGAATTTAGATTATTCTGTGACACGATTCATAGTTATAAGAAAAGTAGTACCTGCCGAAACCCGGGATCGAACCAGGGACCTTTAGATCTTCAGTCTAACGCTCTCCCAACTGAGCTATTTCGGCTTATGCACTTTAGATCTTGATATTTTTTGCGACTCCGGATCTTTACAGGCTGTCCTTTCTCACTTTTGGATGGATAAAGAGTTGTCGCAACATAATGTAAAATCGTAACACTTTAATAAAAAGGGAGCTTTTGTTACAATCAGAAATTGTAGATTAAAATAGTACTTTGACCATTAAAACTTACAGCAAGCAAGGAGAGGAAATGTGCTCAGCGGAACCCGACATTCAGCCCTGGGGAATCCAGAGACTAAACATCCGGGGAGAAGGGAAGCTTTGAGACACCCCAAAATCCCAAAGAATTTAGATTATTCTGTGATACGATTCATAGTTATAAGAAAAGTAGTACCTGCCGAAACCAGGGATCGAACAAGGGACCTTTAGATCTTCAGTCTAACGCTCTCCCAACTGAGCTATTTCGGCTTATGCACTTTAGATCTTGATATTTTTTGCGACTCCGGATCTTTACAGGCTGTCCTTTCTCACTTTTGGATGGATAAAGAGTTGTCGCAACATAATGTAAAATCGTAACACTTTAATAAAAAGGGAGCTTTTGTTACAATCAGAAATTGTAGATTAAAATAGTACTTTGACCATTAAAACTTACAGCAAGCAAGGAGAGGAAATGTGCTCAGCGGAACCCGACATTCAGCCCTGGGGAATCCAGAGACTAAACATCCGGGGAGAAGGGAAGCTTTGAGACACCCCAAAATCCCAAAGAATTTAGATTATTCTGTGACACGATTCATAGTTATAAGAAAAGTAGTACCTGCCGAAACCCGGGATCGAACCAGGGACCTTTAGATCTTCAGTCTCACGCTCTCCCAACTGAGCTATTTCGGCTTATGCACTTTAGATCTTGATATTTTTTGCGACTCCGGATCTTTACAGGCTGTCCTTTCTCACTTTTGGATGGATAAAGAGTTGTCGCAACATAATGTAAAATCTTAACACTTTAATAAAAAGGGAGCTTTTGTTACAATCAGAAATTGTAGATTAAAATAGTACTTTGACCATTAAAACTTACAGCAAGCAAGGAGAGGAAATGTGCTCAGCGGAACCCGACATTCAGCCCTGGGGAATCCAGTGACTAAACATCCGGGGAGAAGGGAAGCTTTGAGACACCCCAAAATCCCAAAGAATTTAGATTATTCTGGGACACGATTCATAGTTATTAGAAAAGTAGTACCTGCCGAAACCCAGGATCGAACCAGGGACCTTTAGATCTTCAGTCTAACGCTCTCCCAACTGAGCTATTTCGGCTTATGCACTTTAAGATCTTGATATTTTTTGCGACTCTGGATCTTTACAGGCTGTCCTTTCTCACTTTTGGATGGATAAAGAGTTGTCGCAACATAATGTAAAATCGTAACACTTTAATAAAAAGGGAGCTTTTGTTACAATCAGAAATTGTAGATTAAAATAGTACTTTGACCATTAAAACTTACAGCAAGCAAGGAGAGGAAATGTGCTCAGCGGAACCCGACATTCAGCCCTGGGGAATCCAGAGACTAAACATCCGGGGAGAAGGGAAGCTTTGAGACACCCCAAAATCCCAAAGAATTAAGATTATTCTGTGACACGATTCATAGTTATAAGAAAAGTAGTACCTGCCGAAACCAGGGATCGAACCAGGGACCTTTAGATCTTCAGTCTAACGCTCTCCCAACTGAGCTATTTCGGCTTATGCACTTTAGATCTTGATATTTTTTGTGACTCCGGATCTTTACAGGCTGTCCTTTCTCACTTTTGGATGGATAAAGAGTTGTCGCAACATAATGTAAAATCGTAACACTTTAATAAAAAGGGAGCTTTTGTTACAATCAGAAATTGTAGATTAAAATAGTACTTTGACCATTAAAACTTACAGCAAGCAAGGAGAGGAAATGTGCTCAGCGGAACCCGACATTCAGCCCTGGGGAATCCAGAGACTAAACATCCGGGGAGAAGGGAAGCTTTGAGACACCCCAAAATCCCAAAGAATTTAGATTATTCTGTGACACGATTCATAGTTATAAGAAAAGTAGTACCTGCCGAAACCAGGGATCTTTAGATCTTCAGTCTAACGCTCTCCCAACTGAGCTATTTCGGCTTATGCACTTTAGATCTTGATATTTTTTGCGACTCCGGATCTTTACAGGCTGTCCTTTCTCACTTTTGGATGGATAAAGAGTTGTCGCAACATAATGTAAAATCGTAACACTTTAATAAAAAGGGAGCTTTTGTTACAATCAGAAATTGTAGATTAAAATAGTACTTTGACCATTAAAACTTACAGCAAGCAAGGAGAGGAAATGTGCTCAGCGGAACCCGACATTCAGCCCTGGGGAATCCAGAGACTAAACATCCGGGGAGAAGGGAAGCTTTGAGACACCCCAAAATCCCAAAGAATTTAGATTATTCTGTGACACGATTCATAGTTATAAGAAAAGTAGTACCTGCCGAAACCCGGGATCGAACCAGGGACCTTTAGATCTTCAGTCTCACGCTCTCCCAACTGAGCTATTTCGGCTTATGCACTTTAGATCTTGATATTTTTTGCGACTCCGGATCTTTACAGGCTGTCCTTTCTCACTTTTGGATGGATAAAGAGTTGTCGCAACATAATGTAAAATCTTAACACTTTAATAAAAAGGGAGCTTTTGTTACAATCAGAAATTGTAGATTAAAATAGTACTTTGACCATTAAAACTTACAGCAAGCAAGGAGAGGAAATGTGCTCAGCGGAACCCGACATTCAGCCCTGGGGAATCCAGTGACTAAACATCCGGGGAGAAGGGAAGCTTTGAGACACCCCAAAATCCCAAAGAATTTAGATTATTCTGGGACACGATTCATAGTTATTAGAAAAGTAGTACCTGCCGAAACCCAGGATCGAACCAGGGACCTTTAGATCTTCAGTCTAACGCTCTCCCAACTGAGCTATTTCGGCTTATGCACTTTAAGATCTTGATATTTTTTGCGACTCTGGATCTTTACAGGCTGTCCTTTCTCACTTTTGGATGGATAAAGAGTTGTCGCAACATAATGTAAAATCGTAACACTTTAATAAAAAGGGAGCTTTTGTTACAATCAGAAATTGTAGATTAAAATAGTACTTTGACCATTAAAACTTACAGCAAGCAAGGAGAGGAAATGTGCTCAGCGGAACCCGACATTCAGCCCTGGGGAATCCAGAGACTAAACATCCGGGGAGAAGGGAAGCTTTGAGACACCCCAAAATCCCAAAGAATTAAGATTATTCTGTGACACGATTCATAGTTATAAGAAAAGTAGTACCTGCCGAAACCAGGGATCGAACCAGGGACCTTTAGATCTTCAGTCTAACGCTCTCCCAACTGAGCTATTTCGGCTTATGCACTTTAGATCTTGATATTTTTTGTGACTCCGGATCTTTACAGGCTGTCCTTTCTCACTTTTGGATGGATAAAGAGTTGTCGCAACATAATGTAAAATCGTAACACTTTAATAAAAAGGGAGCTTTTGTTACAATCAGAAATTGTAGATTAAAATAGTACTTTGACCATTAAAACTTACAGCAAGCAAGGAGAGGAAATGTGCTCAGCGGAACCCGACATTCAGCCCTGGGGAATCCAGAGACTAAACATCCGGGGAGAAGGGAAGCTTTGAGACACCCCAAAATCCCAAAGAATTTAGATTATTCTGTGACACGATTCATAGTTATAAGAAAAGTAGTACCTGCCGAAACCAGGGATCTTTAGATCTTCAGTCTAACGCTCTCCCAACTGAGCTATTTCGGCTTATGCACTTTAGATCTTGATATTTTTTGCGACTCCGGATCTTTACAGGCTGTCCTTTCTCACTTTTGGATGGATAAAGAGTTGTCGCAACATAATGTAAAATCGTAACACTTTAATAAAAAGGGAGCTTTTGTTACAATCAGAAATTGTAGATTAAAATAGTACTTTGACCATTAAAACTTACAGCAAGCAAGGAGAGGAAATGTGCTCAGCGGAACCCGACATTCAGCCCTGGGGAATCCAGAGACTAAACATCCGGGGAGAAGGGAAGCTTTGAGACACCCCAAAATCCCAAAGAATTTAGATTATTCTGTGACACGATTCATAGTTATAAGAAAAGTAGTACCTGCCGAAACCCGGGATCGAACCAGGGACCTTTAGATCTTCAGTCTCACGCTCTCCCAACTGAGCTATTTCGGCTTATGCACTTTAGATCTTGATATTTTTTGCGACTCCGGATCTTTACAGGCTGTCCTTTCTCACTTTTGGATGGATAAAGAGTTGTCGCAACATAATGTAAAATCTTAACACTTTAATAAAAAGGGAGCTTTTGTTACAATCAGAAATTGTAGATTAAAATAGTACTTTGACCATTAAAACTTACAGCAAGCAAGGAGAGGAAATGTGCTCAGCGGAACCCGACATTCAGCCCTGGGGAATCCAGTGACTAAACATCCGGGGAGAAGGGAAGCTTTGAGACACCCCAAAATCCCAAAGAATTTAGATTATTCTGGGACACGATTCATAGTTATTAGAAAAGTAGTACCTGCCGAAACCCAGGATCGAACCAGGGACCTTTAGATCTTCAGTCTAACGCTCTCCCAACTGAGCTATTTCGGCTTATGCACTTTAAGATCTTGATATTTTTTGCGACTCTGGATCTTTACAGGCTGTCCTTTCTCACTTTTGGATGGATAAAGAGTTGTCGCAACATAATGTAAAATCGTAACACTTTAATAAAAAGGGAGCTTTTGTTACAATCAGAAATTGTAGATTAAAATAGTACTTTGACCATTAAAACTTACAGCAAGCAAGGAGAGGAAATGTGCTCAGCGGAACCCGACATTCAGCCCTGGGGAATCCAGAGACTAAACATCCGGGGAGAAGGGAAGCTTTGAGACACCCCAAAATCCCAAAGAATTAAGATTATTCTGTGACACGATTCATAGTTATAAGAAAAGTAGTACCTGCCGAAACCAGGGATCGAACCAGGGACCTTTAGATCTTCAGTCTAACGCTCTCCCAACTGAGCTATTTCGGCTTATGCACTTTAGATCTTGATATTTTTTGTGACTCCGGATCTTTACAGGCTGTCCTTTCTCACTTTTGGATGGATAAAGAGTTGTCGCAACATAATGTAAAATCGTAACACTTTAATAAAAAGGGAGCTTTTGTTACAATCAGAAATTGTAGATTAAAATAGTACTTTGACCATTAAAACTTACAGCAAGCAAGGAGAGGAAATGTGCTCAGCGGAACCCGACATTCAGCCCTGGGGAATCCAGAGACTAAACATCCGGGGAGAAGGGAAGCTTTGAGACACCCCAAAATCCCAAAGAATTTAGATTATTCTGTGACACGATTCATAGTTATAAGAAAAGTAGTACCTGCCGAAACCCGGGATCGAACCAGGGACCTTTAGATCTTCAGTCTAACGCTCTCCCAACTGAGCTATTTCGGCTTATGCACTTTAGATCTTGATATTTTTTGCGACTCCGGATCTTTACAGGCTGTCCTTTCTCACTTTTGGATGGATAAAGAGTTGTCGCAACATAATGTAAAATCGTAACACTTTAATAAAAAGGGAGCTTTTGTTACAATCAGAAATTGTAGATTAAAATAGTACTTTGACCATTAAAACTTACAGCAAGCAAGGAGAGGAAATGTGCTCAGCGGAACCCGACATTCAGCCCTGGGGAATCCAGAGACTAAACATCCGGGGAGAAGGGAAGCTTTGAGACACCCCAAAATCCCAAAGAATTTAGATTATTCTGTGACACGATTCATAGTTATAAGAAAAGTAGTACCTGCCGAAACCCGGGATCGAACCAGGGACCTTTAGATCTTCAGTCTAACGCTCTCCCAACTGAGCTATTTCGGCTTATGCACTTTAGATCTTGATATTTTTTGCGACTCCGGATCTTTACAGGCTGTCCTTTCTCACTTTTGGATGGATAAAGAGTTGTCGCAACATAATGTAAAATCGTAACACTTTAATAAAAAGGGAGCTTTTGTTACAATCAGAAATTGTAGATTAAAATAGTACTTTGACCATTAAAACTTACAGCAAGCAAGGAGAGGAAATGTGCTCAGCGGAACCCGACATTCAGCCCTGGGGATTCCAGAGACTAAACATCCGGGGAGAAGGGAAGCTTTGAGACACCCCAAAATCCCAAAGAATTTAGATTATTCTGTGACACGATTCATAGTTATAAGAAAAGTAGTACCTGCCGAAACCCGGGATCGAACCAGGGACCTTTAGATCTTCAGTCTAACGCTCTCCCAACTGAGCTATTTCGGCTTATGCACTTTAGATCTTGATATTTTTTGCGACTCCGGATCTTTACAGGCTGTCCTTTCTCACTTTTGGATGGATAAAGAGTTGTCGCAACATAATGTAAAATCGTAACACTTTAATAAAAAGGGAGCTTTTGTTACAATCAGAAATTGTAGATTAAAATAGTACTTTGACCATTAAAACTTACAGCAAGCAAGGAGAGGAAATGTGCTCAGCGGAACCCGACATTCAGCCCTGGGGATTCCAGAGACTAAACATCCGGGGAGAAGGGAAGCTTTGAGACACCCCAAAATCCCAAAGAATTTAGATTATTCTGTGACACGATTCATAGTTATAAGAAAAGTAGTACCTGCCGAAAACCGGGATCGAACCAGGGACCTTTAGATCTTCAGTCTAACGCTCTCCCAACTGAGCTATTTCGGCTTATGCACTTTAAGATCTTGATATTTTTTGCGACTCCGGATCTTTACAGGCTGTCCTTTCTCACTTTTGGATGGATAAAGAGTTGTCGCAACATAATGTAAAATCGTAACACTTTAATAAAAAGGGAGCTTTTGTTACAATCAGAAATTGTAGATTAAAATAGTACTTTGACCATTAAAACTTACAGCAAGCAAGGAGAGGAAATGTGCTCAGCGGAACCCGACATTCAGCCCTGGGGATTCCAGAGACTAAACATCCGGGGAGAAGGGAAGCTTTGAGACACCCCAAAATCCCAAAGAATTTAGATTATTCTGTGACACGATTCATAGTTATAAGAAAAGTAGTACCTGCCGAAAACCGGGATCGAACCAGGGACCTTTAGATCTTCAGTCTAACGCTCTCCCAACTGAGCTATTTCGGCTTATGCACTTTAAGATCTTGATATTTTTTGCGACTCCGGATCTTTACAGGCTGTCCTTTCTCACTTTTGGATGGATAAAGAGTTGTCGCAACATAATGTAAAATCGTAACACTTTAATAAAAAGGGAGCTTTTGTTACAATCAGAAATTGTAGATTAAAATAGTACTTTGACCATTAAAACTTACAGCAAGCAAGGAGAGGAAATGTGCTCAGCGGAACCCGACATTCAGCCCTGGGGAATCCAGAGACTAAACATCCGGGGAGAAGGGAAGCTTTGAGACACCCCAAAATCCCAAAGAATTTAGATTATTCTGTGACACGATTCATAGTTATAAGAAAAGTAGTACCTGCCGAAACCAGGGATCGAACCAGGGACCTTTAGATCTTCAGTCTAACGCTCTCCCAACTGAGCTATTTCGGCTTATGCACTTTAGATCTTGATATTTTTTGTGACTCCGGATCTTTACAGGCTGTCCTTTCTCACTTTTGGATGGATAAAGAGTTGTCGCAACATAATGTAAAATCGTAACACTTTAATAAAAAGGGAGCTTTTGTTACAATCAGAAATTGTAGATTAAAATAGTACTTTGACCATTAAAACTTACAGCAAGCAAGGAGAGGAAATGTGCTCAGCGGAACCCGACATTCAGCCCTGGGGAATCCAGAGACTAAACATCCGGGGAGAAGGGAAGCTTTGAGACACCCCAAAATCCCAAAGAATTTAGATTATTCTGTGACACGATTCATAGTTATAAGAAAAGTAGTACCTGCCGAAACCCGGGATCGAACCAGGGACCTTTAGATCTTCAGTCTAACGCTCTCCCAACTGAGCTATTTCGGCTTATGCACTTTAGATCTTGATATTTTTTGCGACTCCGGATCTTTACAGGCTGTCCTTTCTCACTTTTGGATGGATAAAGAGTTGTCGCAACATAATGTAAAATCGTAACACTTTAATAAAAAGGGAGCTTTTGTTACAATCAGAAATTGTAGATTAAAATAGTACTTTGACCATTAAAACTTACAGCAAGCAAGGAGAGGAAATGTGCTCAGCGGAACCCGACATTCAGCCCTGGGGATTCCAGAGACTAAACATCCGGGGAGAAGGGAAGCTTTGAGACACCCCAAAATCCCAAAGAATTTAGATTATTCTGTGACACGATTCATAGTTATAAGAAAAGTAGTACCTGCCGAAACCCGGGATCGAACCAGGGACCTTTAGATCTTCAGTCTAACGCTCTCCCAACTGAGCTATTTCGGCTTATGCACTTTAAGATCTTGATATTTTTTGCGACTCCGGATCTTTACAGGCTGTCCTTTCTCACTTTTGGATGGATAAAGAGTTGTCGCAACATAATGTAAAATCGTAACACTTTAATAAAAAGGGAGCTTTTGTTACAATCAGAAATTGTAGATTAAAATAGTACTTTGACCATTAAAACTTACAGCAAGCAAGGAGAGGAAATGTGCTCAGCGGAACCCGACATTCAGCCCTGGGGATTCCAGAGACTAAACATCCGGGGAGAAGGGAAGCTTTGAGACACCCCAAAATCCCAAAGAATTTAGATTATTCTGTGACACGATTCATAGTTATAAGAAAAGTAGTACCTGCCGAAAACCGGGATCGAACCAGGGACCTTTAGATCTTCAGTCTAACGCTCTCCCAACTGAGCTATTTCGGCTTATGCACTTTAAGATCTTGATATTTTTTGCGACTCCGGATCTTTACAGGCTGTCCTTTCTCACTTTTGGATGGATAAAGAGTTGTCGCAACATAATGTAAAATCGTAACACTTTAATAAAAAGGGAGCTTTTGTTACAATCAGAAATTGTAGATTAAAATAGTACTTTGACCATTAAAACTTACAGCAAGCAAGGAGAGGAAATGTGCTCAGCGGAACCCGACATTCAGCCCTGGGGAATCCAGAGACTAAACATCCGGGGAGAAGGGAAGCTTTGAGACACCCCAAAATCCCAAAGAATTTAGATTATTCTGTGACACGATTCATAGTTATAAGAAAAGTAGTACCTGCCGAAACCAGGGATCTTTAGATCTTCAGTCTAACGCTCTCCCAACTGAGCTATTTCGGCTTATGCACTTTAGATCTTGATATTTTTTGTGACTCCGGATCTTTACAGGCTGTCCTTTCTCACTTTTGGATGGATAAAGAGTTGTCGCAACATAATGTAAAATCGTAACACTTTAATAAAAAGGGAGCTTTTGTTACAATCAGAAATTGTAGATTAAAATAGTACTTTGAACATTAAAACTTACAGCAAGCAAGGAGAGGAAATGTGCTCAGCGGAACCCGACATTCAGCCCTGGGGAATCCAGAGACTAAACATCCGGGGAGAAGGGAAGCTTTGAGACACCCCAAAATCCCAAAGAATTTAGATTATTCTGTGACACGATTCATAGTTATAAGAAAAGTAGTACCTGCCGAAACCAGGGATCGAACAAGGGACCTTTAGATCTTCAGTCTAACGCTCTCCCAACTGAGCTATTTCGGCTTATGCACTTTAGATCTTGATATTTTTTGCGACTCCGGATCTTTACAGGCTGTCCTTTCTCACTTTTGGATGGATAAAGAGTTGTCGCAACATAATGTAAAATCGTAACACTTTAATAAAAAGGGAGCTTTTGTTACAATCAGAAATTGTAGATTAAAATAGTACTTTGACCATTAAAACTTACAGCAAGCAAGGAGAGGAAATGTGCTCAGCGGAACCCGACATTCAGCCCTGGGGAATCCAGAGACTAAACATCCGGGGAGAAGGGAAGCTTTGAGACACCCCAAAATCCCAAAGAATTTAGATTATTCTGTGACACGATTCATAGTTATAAGAAAAGTAGTACCTGCCGAAACCCGGGATCGAACCAGGGACCTTTAGATCTTCAGTCTAACGCTCTCCCAACTGAGCTATTTCGGCTTATGCACTTTAGATCTTGATATTTTTTGCGACTCCGGATCTTTACAGGCTGTCCTTTCTCACTTTTGGATGGATAAAGAGTTGTCGCAACATAATGTAAAATCGTAACACTTTAATAAAAAGGGAGCTTTTGTTACAATCAGAAATTGTAGATTAAAATAGTACTTTGACCATTAAAACTTACAGCAAGCAAGGAGAGGAAATGTGCTCAGCGGAACCCGACATTCAGCCCTGGGGATTCCAGAGACTAAACATCCGGGGAGAAGGGAAGCTTTGAGACACCCCAAAATCCCAAAGAATTTAGATTATTCTGTGACACGATTCATAGTTATAAGAAAAGTAGTACCTGCCGAAACCCGGGATCGAACCAGGGACCTTTAGATCTTCAGTCTAACGCTCTCCCAACTGAGCTATTTCGGCTTATGCACTTTAAGATCTTGATATTTTTTGCGACTCCGGATCTTTACAGGCTGTCCTTTCTCACTTTTGGATGGATAAAGAGTTGTCGCAACATAATGTAAAATCGTAACACTTTAATAAAAAGGGAGCTTTTGTTACAATCAGAAATTGTAGATTAAAATAGTACTTTGACCATTAAAACTTACAGCAAGCAAGGAGAGGAAATGTGCTCAGCGGAACCCGACATTCAGCCCTGGGGATTCCAGAGACTAAACATCCGGGGAGAAGGGAAGCTTTGAGACACCCCAAAATCCCAAAGAATTTAGATTATTCTGTGACACGATTCATAGTTATAAGAAAAGTAGTACCTGCCGAAAACCGGGATCGAACCAGGGACCTTTAGATCTTCAGTCTAACGCTCTCCCAACTGAGCTATTTCGGCTTATGCACTTTAAGATCTTGATATTTTTTGCGACTCCGGATCTTTACAGGCTGTCCTTTCTCACTTTTGGATGGATAAAGAGTTGTCGCAACATAATGTAAAATCGTAACACTTTAATAAAAAGGGAGCTTTTGTTACAATCAGAAATTGTAGATTAAAATAGTACTTTGACCATTAAAACTTACAGCAAGCAAGGAGAGGAAATGTGCTCAGCGGAACCCGACATTCAGCCCTGGGGAATCCAGAGACTAAACATCCGGGGAGAAGGGAAGCTTTGAGACACCCCAAAATCCCAAAGAATTTAGATTATTCTGTGACACGATTCATAGTTATAAGAAAAGTAGTACCTGCCGAAACCAGGGATCTTTAGATCTTCAGTCTAACGCTCTCCCAACTGAGCTATTTCGGCTTATGCACTTTAGATCTTGATATTTTTTGTGACTCCGGATCTTTACAGGCTGTCCTTTCTCACTTTTGGATGGATAAAGAGTTGTCGCAACATAATGTAAAATCGTAACACTTTAATAAAAAGGGAGCTTTTGTTACAATCAGAAATTGTAGATTAAAATAGTACTTTGAACATTAAAACTTACAGCAAGCAAGGAGAGGAAATGTGCTCAGCGGAACCCGACATTCAGCCCTGGGGAATCCAGAGACTAAACATCCGGGGAGAAGGGAAGCTTTGAGACACCCCAAAATCCCAAAGAATTTAGATTATTCTGTGACACGATTCATAGTTATAAGAAAAGTAGTACCTGCCGAAACCCGGGATCGAACCAGGGACCTTTAGATCTTCAGTCTAACGCTCTCCCAACTGAGCTATTTCGGCTTATGCACTTTAGATCTTGATATTTTTTGCGACTCCGGATCTTTACAGGCTGTCCTTTCTCACTTTTGGATGGATAAAGAGTTGTCGCAACATAATGTAAAATCGTAACACTTTAATAAAAAGGGAGCTTTTGTTACAATCAGAAATTGTAGATTAAAATAGTACTTTGACCATTAAAACTTACAGCAAGCAAGGAGAGGAAATGTGCTCAGCGGAACCCGACATTCAGCCCTGGGGATTCCAGAGACTAAACATCCGGGGAGAAGGGAAGCTTTGAGACACCCCAAAATCCCAAAGAATTTAGATTATTCTGTGACACGATTCATAGTTATAAGAAAAGTAGTACCTGCCGAAACCCGGGATCGAACCAGGGACCTTTAGATCTTCAGTCTAACGCTCTCCCAACTGAGCTATTTCGGCTTATGCACTTTAGATCTTGATATTTTTTGCGACTCCGGATCTTTACAGGCTGTCCTTTCTCACTTTTGGATGGATAAAGAGTTGTCGCAACATAATGTAAAATCGTAACACTTTAATAAAAAGGGAGCTTTTGTTACAATCAGAAATTGTAGATTAAAATAGTACTTTGACCATTAAAACTTACAGCAAGCAAGGAGAGGAAATGTGCTCAGCGGAACCCGACATTCAGCCCTGGGGATTCCAGAGACTAAACATCCGGGGAGAAGGGAAGCTTTGAGACACCCCAAAATCCCAAAGAATTTAGATTATTCTGTGACACGATTCATAGTTATAAGAAAAGTAGTACCTGCCGAAACCCGGGATCGAACCAGGGACCTTTAGATCTTCAGTCTAACGCTCTCCCAACTGAGCTATTTCGGCTTATGCACTTTAGATCTTGATATTTTTTGCGACTCCGGATCTTTACAGGCTGTCCTTTCTCACTTTTGGATGGATAAAGAGTTGTCGCAACATAATGTAAAATCGTAACACTTTAATAAAAAGGGAGCTTTTGTTACAATCAGAAATTGTAGATTAAAATAGTACTTTGACCATTAAAACTTACAGCAAGCAAGGAGAGGAAATGTGCTCAGCGGAACCCGACATTCAGCCCTGGGGAATCCAGAGACTAAACATCCGGGGAGAAGGGAAGCTTTGAGACACCCCAAAATCCCAAAGAATTTAGATTATTCTGTGATACGATTCATAGTTATAAGAAAAGTAGTACCTGCCGAAACCAGGGATCGAACAAGGGACCTTTAGATCTTCAGTCTAACGCTCTCCCAACTGAGCTATTTCGGCTTATGCACTTTAGATCTTGATATTTTTTGCGACTCCGGATCTTTACAGGCTGTCCTTTCTCACTTTTGGATGGATAAAGAGTTGTCGCAACATAATGTAAAATCGTAACACTTTAATAAAAAGGGAGCTTTTGTTACAATCAGAAATTGTAGATTAAAATAGTACTTTGACCATTAAAACTTACAGCAAGCAAGGAGAGGAAATGTGCTCAGCGGAACCCGACATTCAGCCCTGGGGAATCCAGAGACTAAACATCCGGGGAGAAGGGAAGCTTTGAGACACCCCAAAATCCCAAAGAATTTAGATTATTCTGTGACACGATTCATAGTTATAAGAAAAGTAGTACCTGCCGAAACCCGGGATCGAACCAGGGACCTTTAGATCTTCAGTCTCACGCTCTCCCAACTGAGCTATTTCGGCTTATGCACTTTAGATCTTGATATTTTTTGCGACTCCGGATCTTTACAGGCTGTCCTTTCTCACTTTTGGATGGATAAAGAGTTGTCGCAACATAATGTAAAATCTTAACACTTTAATAAAAAGGGAGCTTTTGTTACAATCAGAAATTGTAGATTAAAATAGTACTTTGACCATTAAAACTTACAGCAAGCAAGGAGAGGAAATGTGCTCAGCGGAACCCGACATTCAGCCCTGGGGAATCCAGTGACTAAACATCCGGGGAGAAGGGAAGCTTTGAGACACCCCAAAATCCCAAAGAATTTAGATTATTCTGGGACACGATTCATAGTTATTAGAAAAGTAGTACCTGCCGAAACCCAGGATCGAACCAGGGACCTTTAGATCTTCAGTCTAACGCTCTCCCAACTGAGCTATTTCGGCTTATGCACTTTAAGATCTTGATATTTTTTGCGACTCTGGATCTTTACAGGCTGTCCTTTCTCACTTTTGGATGGATAAAGAGTTGTCGCAACATAATGTAAAATCGTAACACTTTAATAAAAAGGGAGCTTTTGTTACAATCAGAAATTGTAGATTAAAATAGTACTTTGACCATTAAAACTTACAGCAAGCAAGGAGAGGAAATGTGCTCAGCGGAACCCGACATTCAGCCCTGGGGAATCCAGAGACTAAACATCCGGGGAGAAGGGAAGCTTTGAGACACCCCAAAATCCCAAAGAATTAAGATTATTCTGTGACACGATTCATAGTTATAAGAAAAGTAGTACCTGCCGAAACCAGGGATCGAACCAGGGACCTTTAGATCTTCAGTCTAACGCTCTCCCAACTGAGCTATTTCGGCTTATGCACTTTAGATCTTGATATTTTTTGTGACTCCGGATCTTTACAGGCTGTCCTTTCTCACTTTTGGATGGATAAAGAGTTGTCGCAACATAATGTAAAATCGTAACACTTTAATAAAAAGGGAGCTTTTGTTACAATCAGAAATTGTAGATTAAAATAGTACTTTGACCATTAAAACTTACAGCAAGCAAGGAGAGGAAATGTGCTCAGCGGAACCCGACATTCAGCCCTGGGGAATCCAGAGACTAAACATCCGGGGAGAAGGGAAGCTTTGAGACACCCCAAAATCCCAAAGAATTTAGATTATTCTGTGACACGATTCATAGTTATAAGAAAAGTAGTACCTGCCGAAACCAGGGATCTTTAGATCTTCAGTCTAACGCTCTCCCAACTGAGCTATTTCGGCTTATGCACTTTAGATCTTGATATTTTTTGTGACTCCGGATCTTTACAGGCTGTCCTTTCTCACTTTTGGATGGATAAAGAGTTGTCGCAACATAATGTAAAATCGTAACACTTTAATAAAAAGGGAGCTTTTGTTACAATCAGAAATTGTAGATTAAAATAGTACTTTGACCATTAAAACTTACAGCAAGCAAGGAGAGGAAATGTGCTCAGCGGAACCCGACATTCAGCCCTGGGGAATCCAGAGACTAAACATCCGGGGAGAAGGGAAGCTTTGAGACACCCCAAAATCCCAAAGAATTTAGATTATTCTGTGACACGATTCATAGTTATAAGAAAAGTAGTACCTGCCGAAACCCGGGATCGAACCAGGGACCTTTAGATCTTCAGTCTAACGCTCTCCCAACTGAGCTATTTCGGCTTATGCACTTTAGATCTTGATATTTTTTGCGACTCCGGATCTTTACAGGCTGTCCTTTCTCACTTTTGGATGGATAAAGAGTTGTCGCAACATAATGTAAAATCGTAACACTTTAATAAAAAGGGAGCTTTTGTTACAATCAGAAATTGTAGATTAAAATAGTACTTTGACCATTAAAACTTACAGCAAGCAAGGAGAGGAAATGTGCTCAGCGGAACCCGACATTCAGCCCTGGGGATTCCAGAGACTAAACATCCGGGGAGAAGGGAAGCTTTGAGACACCCCAAAATCCCAAAGAATTTAGATTATTCTGTGACACGATTCATAGTTATAAGAAAAGTAGTACCTGCCGAAACCCGGGATCGAACCAGGGACCTTTAGATCTTCAGTCTAACGCTCTCCCAACTGAGCTATTTCGGCTTATGCACTTTAGATCTTGATATTTTTTGCGACTCCGGATCTTTACAGGCTGTCCTTTCTCACTTTTGGATGGATAAAGAGTTGTCGCAACATAATGTAAAATCGTAACACTTTAATAAAAAGGGAGCTTTTGTTACAATCAGAAATTGTAGATTAAAATAGTACTTTGACCATTAAAACTTACAGCAAGCAAGGAGAGGAAATGTGCTCAGCGGAACCCGACATTCAGCCCTGGGGATTCCAGAGACTAAACATCCGGGGAGAAGGGAAGCTTTGAGACACCCCAAAATCCCAAAGAATTTAGATTATTCTGTGACACGATTCATAGTTATAAGAAAAGTAGTACCTGCCGAAACCCGGGATCGAACCAGGGACCTTTAGATCTTCAGTCTAACGCTCTCCCAACTGAGCTATTTCGGCTTATGCACTTTAGATCTTGATATTTTTTGCGACTCCGGATCTTTACAGGCTGTCCTTTCTCACTTTTGGATGGATAAAGAGTTGTCGCAACATAATGTAAAATCGTAACACTTTAATAAAAAGGGAGCTTTTGTTACAATCAGAAATTGTAGATTAAAATAGTACTTTGACCATTAAAACTTACAGCAAGCAAGGAGAGGAAATGTGCTCAGCGGAACCCGACATTCAGCCCTGGGGAATCCAGAGACTAAACATCCGGGGAGAAGGGAAGCTTTGAGACACCCCAAAATCCCAAAGAATTTAGATTATTCTGTGATACGATTCATAGTTATAAGAAAAGTAGTACCTGCCGAAACCAGGGATCGAACAAGGGACCTTTAGATCTTCAGTCTAACGCTCTCCCAACTGAGCTATTTCGGCTTATGCACTTTAGATCTTGATATTTTTTGCGACTCCGGATCTTTACAGGCTGTCCTTTCTCACTTTTGGATGGATAAAGAGTTGTCGCAACATAATGTAAAATCGTAACACTTTAATAAAAAGGGAGCTTTTGTTACAATCAGAAATTGTAGATTAAAATAGTACTTTGACCATTAAAACTTACAGCAAGCAAGGAGAGGAAATGTGCTCAGCGGAACCCGACATTCAGCCCTGGGGAATCCAGAGACTAAACATCCGGGGAGAAGGGAAGCTTTGAGACACCCCAAAATCCCAAAGAATTTAGATTATTCTGTGACACGATTCATAGTTATAAGAAAAGTAGTACATGCCGAAACCCGGGATCGAACCAGGGACCTTTAGATCTTCAGTCTCACGCTCTCCCAACTGAGCTATTTCGGCTTATGCACTTTAGATCTTGATATTTTTTGCGACTCAGGATCTTTACAGGCTGTCCTTTCTCACTTTTGGATGGATAAAGAGTTGTCGCAACATAATGTAAAATCTTAACACTTTAATAAAAAGGGAGCTTTTGTTACAATCAGAAATTGTAGATTAAAATAGTACTTTGACCATTAAAACTTACAGCAAGCAAGGAGAGGAAATGTGCTCAGCGGAACCCGACATTCAGCCCTGGGGAATCCAGTGACTAAACATCCGGGGAGAAGGGAAGCTTTGAGACACCCCAAAATCCCAAAGAATTTAGATTATTCTGGGACACGATTCATAGTTATTAGAAAAGTAGTACCTGCCGAAACCCAGGATCGAACCAGGGACCTTTAGATCTTCAGTCTAACGCTCTCCCAACTGAGCTATTTCGGCTTATGCACTTTAAGATCTTGATATTTTTTGCGACTCCGGATCTTTACAGGCTGTCCTTTCTCACTTTTGGATGGATAAAGAGTTGTCGCAACATAATGTAAAATCGTAACACTTTAATAAAAAGGGAGCTTTTGTTACAATCAGAAATTGTAGATTAAAATAGTACTTTGACCATTAAAACTTACAGCAAGCAAGGAGAGGAAATGTGCTCAGCGGAACCCGACATTCAGCCCTGGGGAATCCAGAGACTAAACATCCGGGGAGAAGGGAAGCTTTGAGACACCCCAAAATCCCAAAGAATTAAGATTATTCTGTGACACGATTCATAGTTATAAGAAAAGTAGTACCTGCCGAAACCAGGGATCGAACCAGGGACCTTTAGATCTTCAGTCTAACGCTCTCCCAACTGAGCTATTTCGGCTTATGCACTTTAGATCTTGATATTTTTTGTGACTCCGGATCTTTACAGGCTGTCCTTTCTCACTTTTGGATGGATAAAGAGTTGTCGCAACATAATGTAAAATCGTAACACTTTAATAAAAAGGGAGCTTTTGTTACAATCAGAAATTGTAGATTAAAATAGTACTTTGACCATTAAAACTTACAGCAAGCAAGGAGAGGAAATGTGCTCAGCGGAACCCGACATTCAGCCCTGGGGAATCCAGAGACTAAACATCCGGGGAGAAGGGAAGCTTTGAGACACCCCAAAATCCCAAAGAATTAAGATTATTCTGTGACACGATTCATAGTTATAAGAAAAGTAGTACCTGCCGAAACCCGGGATCGAACCAGGGACCTTTAGATCTTCAGTCTAACGCTCTCCCAACTGAGCTATTTCGGCTTATGCACTTTAGATCTTGATATTTTTTGCGACTCCGGATCTTTACAGGCTGTCCTTTCTCACTTTTGGATGGATAAAGAGTTGTCGCAACATAATGTAAAATCGTAACACTTTAATAAAAAGGGAGCTTTTGTTACAATCAGAAATTGTAGATTAAAATAGTACTTTGACCATTAAAACTTACAGCAAGCAAGGAGAGGAAATGTGCTCAGCGGAACCCGACATTCAGCCCTGGGGATTCCAGAGACTAAACATCCGGGGAGAAGGGAAGCTTTGAGACACCCCAAAATCCCAAAGAATTTAGATTATTCTGTGACACGATTCATAGTTATAAGAAAAGTAGTACCTGCCGAAACCCGGGATCGAACCAGGGACCTTTAGATCTTCAGTCTAACGCTCTCCCAACTGAGCTATTTCGGCTTATGCACTTTAGATCTTGATATTTTTTGCGACTCCGGATCTTTACAGGCTGTCCTTTCTCACTTTTGGATGGATAAAGAGTTGTCGCAACATAATGTAAAATCGTAACACTTTAATAAAAAGGGAGCTTTTGTTACAATCAGAAATTGTAGATTAAAATAGTACTTTGACCATTAAAACTTACAGCAAGCAAGGAGAGGAAATGTGCTCAGCGGAACCCGACATTCAGCCCTGGGGAATCCAGAGACTAAACATCCGGGGAGAAGGGAAGCTTTGAGACACCCCAAAATCCCAAAGAATTTAGATTATTCTGTGATACGATTCATAGTTATAAGAAAAGTAGTACCTGCCGAAACCAGGGATCGAACCAGGGACCTTTAGATCTTCAGTCTAACGCTCTCCCAACTGAGCTATTTCGGCTTATGCACTTTAGATCTTGATATTTTTTGCGACTCCGGATCTTTACAGGCTGTCCTTTCTCACTTTTGGATGGATAAAGAGTTGTCGCAACATAATGTAAAATCGTAACACTTTAATAAAAAGGGAGCTTTTGTTACAATCAGAAATTGTAGATTAAAATAGTACTTTGACCATTGAAACTTACAGCAAGCAAGGAGAGGAAATGTGCTCAGCGGAACCCGACATTCAGCCCTGGGGAATCCAGAGACTAAACATCCGGGGAGAAGGGAAGCTTTGAGACACCCCAAAATCCCAAAGAATTTAGATTATTCTGTGACACGATTCATAGTTATAAGAAAAGTAGTACCTGCCGAAACCCGGGATCGAACCAGGGACCTTTAGATCTTCAGTCTCACGCTCTCCCAACTGAGCTATTTCGGCTTATGCACTTTAGATCTTGATATTTTTTGCGACTCCGGATCTTTACAGGCTGTCCTTTCTCACTTTTGGATGGATAAAGAGTTGTCGCAACATAATGTAAAATCTTAACACTTTAATAAAAAGGGAGCTTTTGTTACAATCAGAAATTGTAGATTAAAATAGTACTTTGACCATTAAAACTTACAGCAAGCAAGGAGAGGAAATGTGCTCAGCGGAACCCGACATTCAGCCCTGGGGAATCCAGTGACTAAACATCCGGGGAGAAGGGAAGCTTTGAGACACCCCAAAATCCCAAAGAATTTAGATTATTCTGGGACACGATTCATAGTTATTAGAAAAGTAGTACCTGCCGAAACCCAGGATCGAACCAGGGACCTTTAGATCTTCAGTCTAACGCTCTCCCAACTGAGCTATTTCGGCTTATGCACTTTAAGATCTTGATATTTTTTGCGACTCCGGATCTTTACAGGCTGTCCTTTCTCACTTTTGGATGGATAAAGAGTTGTCGCAACATAATGTAAAATCGTAACACTTTAATAAAAAGGGAGCTTTTGTTACAATCAGAAATTGTAGATTAAAATAGTACTTTGACCATTAAAACTTACAGCAAGCAAGGAGAGGAAATGTGCTCAGCGGAACCCGACATTCAGCCCTGGGGAATCCAGAGACTAAACATCCGGGGAGAAGGGAAGCTTTGAGACACCCCAAAATCCCAAAGAATTAAGATTATTCTGTGACACGATTCATAGTTATAAGAAAAGTAGTACCTGCCGAAACCCGGGATCGAACCAGGGACCTTTAGATCTTCAGTCTAACGCTCTCCCAACTGAGCTATTTCGGCTTATGCACTTTAGATCTTGATATTTTTTGCGACTCCGGATCTTTACAGGCTGTCCTTTCTCACTTTTGGATGGATAAAGAGTTGCCGCAACATAATGTAAAATCGTAACACTTTAATAAAAAGGGAGCTTTTGTTACAATCAGAAATTGTAGATTAAAATAGTACTTTGACCATTAAAACTTACAGCAAGCAAGGAGAGGAAATGTGCTCAGCGGAACCCGACATTCAGCCCTGGGGAATCCAGAGACTAAACATCCGGGGAGAAGGGAAGCTTTGAGACACCCCAAAATCCCAAAGAATTTAGATTATTCTGTGACACGATTCATAGTTATAAGAAAAGTAGTACCTGCCGAAACCCGGGATCGAACCAGGGACCTTTAGATCTTCAGTCTAACGCTCTCCCAACTGAGCTATTTCGGCTTATGCACTTTAGGTCTTGATATTTTTTGCGACTCCGGATCTTTACAGGCTGTCCTTTCTCACTTTTGGATGGATAAAGAGTTGTCGCAACATAATGTAAAATCGTAACACTTTAATAAAAAGGGAGCTTTTGTTACAATCAGAAATTGTAGATTAAAATAGTACTTTGACCATTAAAACTTACAGCAAGCAAGGAGAGGAAATGTGCTCAGCGGAACCCGACATTCAGCCCTGGGGATTCCAGAGACTAAACATCCGGGGAGAAGGGAAGCTTTGAGACACCCCAAAATCCCAAAGAATTTAGATTATTCTGTGACACGATTCATAGTTATAAGAAAAGTAGTACCTGCCGAAACCCGGGATCGAACCAGGGACCTTTAGATCTTCAGTCTAACGCTCTCCCAACTGAGCTATTTCGGCTTATGCACTTTAGATCTTGATATTTTTTGCGACTCCGGATCTTTACAGGCTGTCCTTTCTCACTTTTGGATGGATAAAGAGTTGTCGCAACATAATGTAAAATCGTAACACTTTAATAAAAAGGGAGCTTTTGTTACAATCAGAAATTGTAGATTAAAATAGTACTTTGACCATTAAAACTTACAGCAAGCAAGGAGAGGAAATGTGCTCAGCGGAACCCGACATTCAGCCCTGGGGATTCCAGAGACTAAACATCCGGGGAGAAGGGAAGCTTTGAGACACCCCAAAATCCCAAAGAATTTAGATTATTCTGTGACACGATTCATAGTTATAAGAAAAGTAGTACCTGCTGAAACCCGGGATCGAACCAGGGACCTTTAGATCTTCAGTCTAACGCTCTCCCAACTGAGCTATTTCGGCTTATGCACTTTAAGATCTTGATATTTTTTGCGACTCCGGATCTTTACAGGCTGTCCTTTCTCACTTTTGGATGGATAAAGAGTTGTCGCAACATAATGTAAAATCGTAACACTTTAATAAAAAGGGAGCTTTTGTTACAATCAGAAATTGTAGATTAAAATAGTACTTTGACCATTAAAACTTACAGCAAGCAAGGAGAGGAAATGTGCTCAGCGGAACCCGACATTCAGCCCTGGGGAATCCAGAGACTAAACATCCGGGGAGAAGGGAAGCTTTGAGACACCCCAAAATCCCAAAGAATTTAGATTATTCTGTGACACGATTCATAGTTATAAGAAAAGTAGTACCTGCCGAAACCAGGGATCGAACCAGGGACCTTTAGATCTTCAGTCTAACGCTCTCCCAACTGAGCTATTTCGGCTTATGCACTTTAGATCTTGATATTTTTTGCGACTCCGGATCTTTACAGGCTGTCCTTTCTCACTTTTGGATGGATAAAGAGTTGTCGCAACATAATGTAAAATCGTAACACTTTAATAAAAAGGGAGCTTTTGTTACAATCAGAAATTGTAGATTAAAATAGTACTTTGACCATTAAAACTTACAGCAAGCAAGGAGAGGAAATGTGCTCAGCGGAACCCGACATTCAGCCCTGGGGAATCCAGAGACTAAACATCCGGGGAGAAGGGAAGCTTTGAGACACCCCAAAATCCCAAAGAATTTAGATTATTCTGTGACACGATTCATAGTTATAAGAAAAGTAGTACCTGCTGAAACCCGGGATCGAACCAGGGACCTTTAGATCTTCAGTCTAACGCTCTCCCAACTGAGCTATTTCGGCTTATGCACTTTAGATCTTGATATTTTTTGCGACTCCGGATCTTTACAGGCTGTCCTTTCTCACTTTTGGATGGATAAAGAGTTGTCGCAACATAATGTAAAATCGTAACACTTTAATAAAAAGGGAGCTTTTGTTACAATCAGAAATTGTAGATTAAAATAGTACTTTGACCATTAAAACTTACAGCAAGCAAGGAGAGGAAATGTGCTCAGCGGAACCCGACATTCAGCCCTGGGGATTCCAGAGACTAAACATCCGGGGAGAAGGGAAGCTTTGAGACACCCCAAAATCCCAAAGAATTTAGATTATTCTGTGACACGATTCATAGTTATAAGAAAAGTAGTACCTGCCGAAACCTGGGATCGAACCAGGGACCTTTAGATCTTCAGTCTAACGCTCTCCCAACTGAGCTATTTCGGCTTATGCACTTTAAGATCTTGATATTTTTTGCGACTCCGGATCTTTACAGGCTGTCCTTTCTCACTTTTGGATGGATAAAGAGTTGTCGCAACATAATGTAAAATCGTAACACTTTAATAAAAAGGGAGCTTTTGTTACAATCAGAAATTGTAGATTAAAATAGTACTTTGACCATTAAAACTTACAGCAAGCAAGGAGAGGAAATGTGCTCAGCGGAACCCGACATTCAGCCCTGGGGAATCCAGAGACTAAACATCCGGGGAGAAGGGAAGCTTTGAGACACCCCAAAATCCCAAAGAATTAAGATTATTCTGTGACACGATTCATAGTTATAAGAAAAGTAGTACCTGCCGAAACCCGGGATCGAACCAGGGACCTTTAGATCTTCAGTCTAACGCTCTCCCAACTGAGCTATTTCGGCTTATGCACTTTAGATCTTGATATTTTTTGCGACTCCGGATCTTTACAGGCTGTCCTTTCTCACTTTTGGATGGATAAAGAGTTGCCGCAACATAATGTAAAATCGTAACACTTTAATAAAAAGGGAGCTTTTGTTACAATCAGAAATTGTAGATTAAAATAGTACTTTGACCATTAAAACTTACAGCAAGCAAGGAGAGGAAATGTGCTCAGCGGAACCCGACATTCAGCCCTGGGGAATCCAGAGACTAAACATCCGGGGAGAAGGGAAGCTTTGAGACACCCCAAAATCCCAAAGAATTTAGATTATTCTGTGACACGATTCATAGTTATAAGAAAAGTAGTACCTGCCGAAACCCGGGATCGAACCAGGGACCTTTAGATCTTCAGTCTAACGCTCTCCCAACTGAGCTATTTCGGCTTATGCACTTTAGGTCTTGATATTTTTTGCGACTCCGGATCTTTACAGGCTGTCCTTTCTCACTTTTGGATGGATAAAGAGTTGTCGCAACATAAT
Organism: Rhinoderma darwinii; assembly: GCF_050947455.1. Taxonomy (NCBI): domain Eukaryota; kingdom Metazoa; phylum Chordata; class Amphibia; order Anura; family Rhinodermatidae; genus Rhinoderma; species Rhinoderma darwinii. The sequence continues at coordinate 199,670 of NW_027463888.1, forward strand.
GTAAAATCGTAACACTTTAATAAAAAGGGAGCTTTTGTTACAATCAGAAATTGTAGATTAAAATAGTACTTTGACCATTAAAACTTACAGCAAGCAAGGAGAGGAAATGTGCTCAGCGGAACCCGACATTCAGCCCTGGGGATTCCAGAGACTAAACATCCGGGGAGAAGGGAAGCTTTGAGACACCCCAAAATCCCAAAGAATTTAGATTATTCTGTGACACGATTCATAGTTATAAGAAAAGTAGTACCTGCCGAAACCCGGGATCGAACCAGGGACCTTTAGATCTTCAGTCTAACGCTCTCCCAACTGAGCTATTTCGGCTTATGCACTTTAGATCTTGATATTTTTTGCGACTCCGGATCTTTACAGGCTGTCCTTTCTCACTTTTGGATGGATAAAGAGTTGTCGCAACATAATGTAAAATCGTAACACTTTAATAAAAAGGGAGCTTTTGTTACAATCAGAAATTGTAGATTAAAATAGTACTTTGACCATTAAAACTTACAGCAAGCAAGGAGAGGAAATGTGCTCAGCGGAACCCGACATTCAGCCCTGGGGATTCCAGAGACTAAACATCCGGGGAGAAGGGAAGCTTTGAGACACCCCAAAATCCCAAAGAATTTAGATTATTCTGTGACACGATTCATAGTTATAAGAAAAGTAGTACCTGCTGAAACCCGGGATCGAACCAGGGACCTTTAGATCTTCAGTCTAACGCTCTCCCAACTGAGCTATTTCGGCTTATGCACTTTAAGATCTTGATATTTTTTGCGACTCCGGATCTTTACAGGCTGTCCTTTCTCACTTTTGGATGGATAAAGAGTTGTCGCAACATAATGTAAAATCGTAACACTTTAATAAAAAGGGAGCTTTTGTTACAATCAGAAATTGTAGATTAAAATAGTACTTTGACCATTAAAACTTACAGCAAGCAAGGAGAGGAAATGTGCTCAGCGGAACCCGACATTCAGCCCTGGGGATTCCAGAGACTAAACATCCGGGGAGAAGGGAAGCTTTGAGACACCCCAAAATCCCAAAGAATTTAGATTATTCTGTGACACGATTCATAGTTATAAGAAAAGTAGTACCTGCCGAAACCCGGGATCGAACCAGGGACCTTTAGATCTTCAGTCTAACGCTCTCCCAACTGAGCTATTTCGGCTTATGCACTTTAGATCTTGATATTTTTTGCGACTCCGGATCTTTACAGGCTGTCCTTTCTCACTTTTGGATGGATAAAGAGTTGTCGCAACATAATGTAAAATCGTAACACTTTAATAAAAAGGGAGCTTTTGTTACAATCAGAAATTGTAGATTAAAATAGTACTTTGACCATTAAAACTTACAGCAAGCAAGGAGAGGAAATGTGCTCAGCGGAACCCGACATTCAGCCCTGGGGATTCCAGAGACTAAACATCCGGGGAGAAGGGAAGCTTTGAGACACCCCAAAATCCCAAAGAATTTAGATTATTCTGTGACACGATTCATAGTTATAAGAAAAGTAGTACCTGCTGAAACCCGGGATCGAACCAGGGACCTTTAGATCTTCAGTCTAACGCTCTCCCAACTGAGCTATTTCGGCTTATGCACTTTAAGATCTTGATATTTTTTGCGACTCCGGATCTTTACAGGCTGTCCTTTCTCACTTTTGGATGGATAAAGAGTTGTCGCAACATAATGTAAAATCGTAACACTTTAATAAAAAGGGAGCTTTTGTTACAATCAGAAATTGTAGATTAAAATAGTACTTTGACCATTAAAACTTACAGCAAGCAAGGAGAGGAAATGTGCTCAGCGGAACCCGACATTCAGCCCTGGGGAATCCAGAGACTAAACATCCGGGGAGAAGGGAAGCTTTGAGACACCCCAAAATCCCAAAGAATTTAGATTATTCTGTGACACGATTCATAGTTATAAGAAAAGTAGTACCTGCCGAAACCAGGGATCGAACCAGGGACCTTTAGATCTTCAGTCTAACGCTCTCCCAACTGAGCTATTTCGGCTTATGCACTTTAGATCTTGATATTTTTTGCGACTCCGGATCTTTACAGGCTGTCCTTTCTCACTTTTGGATGGATAAAGAGTTGTCGCAACATAATGTAAAATCGTAACACTTTAATAAAAAGGGAGCTTTTGTTACAATCAGAAATTGTAGATTAAAATAGTACTTTGACCATTAAAACTTACAGCAAGCAAGGAGAGGAAATGTGCTCAGCGGAACCCGACATTCAGCCCTGGGGAATCCAGAGACTAAACATCCGGGGAGAAGGGAAGCTTTGAGACACCCCAAAATCCCAAAGAATTTAGATTATTCTGTGACACGATTCATAGTTATAAGAAAAGTAGTACCTGCTGAAACCCGGGATCGAACCAGGGACCTTTAGATCTTCAGTCTAACGCTCTCCCAACTGAGCTATTTCGGCTTATGCACTTTAGATCTTGATATTTTTTGCGACTCCGGATCTTTACAGGCTGTCCTTTCTCACTTTTGGATGGATAAAGAGTTGTCGCAACATAATGTAAAATCGTAACACTTTAATAAAAAGGGAGCTTTTGTTACAATCAGAAATTGTAGATTAAAATAGTACTTTGACCATTAAAACTTACAGCAAGCAAGGAGAGGAAATGTGCTCAGCGGAACCCGACATTCAGCCCTGGGGATTCCAGAGACTAAACATCCGGGGAGAAGGGAAGCTTTGAGACACCCCAAAATCCCAAAGAATTTAGATTATTCTGTGACACGATTCATAGTTATAAGAAAAGTAGTACCTGCCGAAACCTGGGATCGAACCAGGGACCTTTAGATCTTCAGTCTAACGCTCTCCCAACTGAGCTATTTCGGCTTATGCACTTTAGATCTTGATATTTTTTGCGACTCCGGATCTTTACAGGCTGTCCTTTCTCACTTTTGGATGGATAAAGAGTTGTCGCAACATAATGTAAAATCGTAACACTTTAATAAAAAGGGAGCTTTTGTTACAATCAGAAATTGTAGATTAAAATAGTACTTTGACCATTAAAACTTACAGCAAGCAAGGAGAGGAAATGTGCTCAGCGGAACCCGACATTCAGCCCTGGGGATTCCAGAGACTAAACATGCGGGGAGAAGGGAAGCTTTGAGACACCCCAAAATCCCAAAGAATTTAGATTATTCTGTGACACGATTCATAGTTATAAGAAAAGTAGTACCTGCCGAAACCCGGGATCGAACCAGGGACCTTTAGATCTTCAGTCTAACGCTCTCCCAACTGAGCTATTTCGGCTTATGCACTTTAGATCTTGATATTTTTTGCGACTCCGGATCTTTACAGGCTGTCCTTTCTCACTTTTGGATGGATAAAGAGTTGTCGCAACATAATGTAAAATCGTAACACTTTAATAAAAAGGGAGCTTTTGTTACAATCAGAAATTGTAGATTAAAATAGTACTTTGACCATTAAAACTTACAGCAAGCAAGGAGAGGAAATGTGCTCAGCGGAACCCGACATTCAGCCCTGGGGAATCCAGAGACTAAACATCCGGGGAGAAGGGAAGCTTTGAGACACCCCAAAATCCCAAAGACTTTAGATTATTCTGTGACACGATTCATAGTTATAAGAAAAGTAGTACCTGCTGAAACCCGGGATCGAACCAGGGACCTTTAGATCTTCAGTCTAACGCTCTCCCAACTGAGCTATTTCGGCTTATGCACTTTAGATCTTGATATTTTTTGCGACTCCGGATCTTTACAGGCTGTCCTTTCTCACTTTTGGATGGATAAAGAGTTGTCGCAACATAATGTAAAATCGTAACACTTTAATAAAAAGGGAGCTTTTGTTACAATCAGAAATTGTAGATTAAAATAGTACTTTGACCATTAAAACTTACAGCAAGCAAGGAGAGGAAATGTGCTCAGCGGAACCCGACATTCAGCCCTGGGGATTCCAGAGACTAAACATCCGGGGAGAAGGGAAGCTTTGAGACACCCCAAAATCCCAAAGAATTTAGATTATTCTGTGACACGATTCATAGTTATAAGAAAAGTAGTACCTGCCGAAACCTGGGATCGAACCAGGGACCTTTAGATCTTCAGTCTAACGCTCTCCCAACTGAGCTATTTCGGCTTATGCACTTTAGATCTTGATATTTTTTGCGACTCCGGATCTTTACAGGCTGTCCTTTCTCACTTTTGGATGGATAAAGAGTTGTCGCAACATAATGTAAAATCGTAACACTTTAATAAAAAGGGAGCTTTTGTTACAATCAGAAATTGTAGATTAAAATAGTACTTTGACCATTAAAACTTACAGCAAGCAAGGAGAGGAAATGTGCTCAGCGGAACCCGACATTCAGCCCTGGGGATTCCAGAGACTAAACATGCGGGGAGAAGGGAAGCTTTGAGACACCCCAAAATCCCAAAGAATTTAGATTATTCTGTGACACGATTCATAGTTATAAGAAAAGTAGTACCTGCCGAAACCCGGGATCGAACCAGGGACCTTTAGATCTTCAGTCTAACGCTCTCCCAACTGAGCTATTTCGGCTTATGCACTTTAAGATCTTGATATTTTTTGCGACTCCGGATCTTTACAGGCTGTCCTTTCTCACTTTTGGATGGATAAAGAGTTGTCGCAACATAATGTAAAATCGTAACACTTTAATAAAAAGGGAGCTTTTGTTACAATCAGAAATTGTAGATTAAAATAGTACTTTGACCATTAAAACTTACAGCAAGCAAGGAGAGGAAATGTGCTCAGCGGAACCCGACATTCAGCCCTGGGGAATCCAGAGACTAAACATCCGGGGAGAAGGGAAGCTTTGAGACACCCCAAAATCCCAAAGAATTTAGATTATTCTGTGACACGATTCATAGTTATAAGAAAAGTAGTACCTGCCGAAACCAGGGATCGAACCAGGGACCTTTAGATCTTCAGTCTAACGCTCTCCCAACTGAGCTATTTCGGCTTATGCACTTTAGATCTTGATATTTTTTGCGACTCCGGATCTTTACAGGCTGTCCTTTCTCACTTTTGGATGGATAAAGAGTTGTCGCAACATAATGTAAAATCGTAACACTTTAATAAAAAGGGAGCTTTTGTTACAATCAGAAATTGTAGATTAAAATAGTACTTTGACCATTAAAACTTACAGCAAGCAAGGAGAGGAAATGTGCTCAGCGGAACCCGACATTCAGCCCTGGGGAATCCAGAGACTAAACATCCGGGGAGAAGGGAAGCTTTGAGACACCCCAAAATCCCAAAGAATTTAGATTATTCTGTGACACGATTCATAGTTATAAGAAAAGTAGTACCTGCCGAAACCTGGGATCGAACCAGGGACCTTTAGATCTTCAGTCTAACGCTCTCCCAACTGAGCTATTTCGGCTTATGCACTTTAGATCTTGATATTTTTTGCGACTCCGGATCTTTACAGGCTGTCCTTTCTCACTTTTGGATGGATAAAGAGTTGTCGCAACATAATGTAAAATCGTAACACTTTAATAAAAAGGGAGCTTTTGTTACAATCAGAAATTGTAGATTAAAATAGTACTTTGACCATTAAAACTTACAGCAAGCAAGGAGAGGAAATGTGCTCAGCGGAACCCGACATTCAGCCCTGGGGATTCCAGAGACTAAACATCCGGGGAGAAGGGAAGCTTTGAGACACCCCAAAATCCCAAAGAATTTAGATTATTCTGTGACACGATTCATAGTTATAAGAAAAGTAGTACCTGCTGAAACCCGGGATCGAACCAGGGACCTTTAGATCTTCAGTCTAACGCTCTCCCAACTGAGCTATTTCGGCTTATGCACTTTAGATCTTGATATTTTTTGCGACTCCGGATCTTTACAGGCTGTCCTTTCTCACTTTTGGATGGATAAAGAGTTGTCGCAACATAATGTAAAATCGTAACACTTTAATAAAAAGGGAGCTTTTGTTACAATCAGAAATTGTAGATTAAAATAGTACTTTGACCATTAAAACTTACAGCAAGCAAGGAGAGGAAATGTGCTCAGCGGAACCCGACATTCAGCCCTGGGGAATCCAGAGACTAAACATCCGGGGAGAAGGGAAGCTTTGAGACACCCCAAAATCCCAAAGAATTTAGATTATTCTGTGACACGATTCATAGTTATAAGAAAAGTAGTACCTGCCGAAACCCGGGATCGAACCAGGGACCTTTAGATCTTCAGTCTCACGCTCTCCCAACTGAGCTATTTCGGCTTATGCACTTTAGATCTTGATATTTTTTGCGACTCCGGATCTTTACAGGCTGTCCTTTCTCACTTTTGGATGGATAAAGAGTTGTCGCAACATAATGTAAAATCTTAACACTTTAATAAAAAGGGAGCTTTTGTTACAATCAGAAATTGTAGATTAAAATAGTACTTTGACCATTAAAACTTACAGCAAGCAAGGAGAGGAAATGTGCTCAGCGGAACCCGACATTCAGCCCTGGGGAATCCAGTGACTAAACATCCGGGGAGAAGGGAAGCTTTGAGACACCCCAAAATCCCAAAGAATTTAGATTATTCTGGGACACGATTCATAGTTATTAGAAAAGTAGTACCTGCCGAAACCCAGGATCGAACCAGGGACCTTTAGATCTTCAGTCTAAAGCTCTCCCAACTGAGCTATTTCGCCTTATGCACTTTAAGATCTTGATATTTTTTGCGACTCCGGATCTTTACAGGCTGTCCTTTCTCACTTTTGGATGGATAAAGAGTTGTCGCAACATAATGTAAAATCGCAACACTTTAATAAAAAGGGAGCTTTTGTTACAATCAGAAATTGTAGATTAAAATAGTACTTTGACCATTAAAACTTACAGCAAGCAAGGAGAGGAAATGTGCTCAGCGGAACCCGACATTCAGCCCTGGGGAATCCAGAGACTAAACATCCGGGGAGAAGGGAAGCTTTGAGACACCCCAAAATCCCAAAGAATTAAGATTATTCTGTGACACGATTCATAGTTATAAGAAATGTAGTACCTGCCGAAACCCGGGATCGAACCAGGGACCTTTAGATCTTCAGTCTAACGCTCTCCCAACTGAGCTATTTCGGCTTATGCACTTTAAGATCTTGATATTTTTTGCGACTCCGGATCTTTACAGGCTGTCCTTTCTCACTTTTGGATGGATAAAGAGTTGTCGCAACATAATGTAAAATCGTAACACTTTAATAAAAAGGGAGCTTTTGTTACAATCAGAAATTGTAGATTAAAATAGTACTTTGACCATTAAAACTTACAGCAAGCAAGGAGAGGAAATGTGCTCAGCGGAACCCGACATTCAGCCCTGGGGAATCCAGAGACTAAACATCCGGGGAGAAGGGAAGCTTTGAGACACCCCAAAATCCCAAAGAATTTAGATTATTCTGTGACACGATTCATAGTTATAAGAAAAGTAGTACCTGCCGAAACCCGGGATCGAACCAGGGACCTTTAGATCTTCAGTCTAACGCTATCCCAACTGAGCTATTTCGGCTTATGCCCTTTAGATCTTGATATTTTTTGCGACTCCGGATCTTTACAGGCTGTCCTTTCTCACTTTTGGATGGATAAAGAGTTGCCGCAACATAATGTAAAATCGTAACACTTTAATAAAAAGGGAGCTTTTGTTACAATCAGAAATTGTAGATTAAAATAGTACTTTGACCATTAAAACTTACAGCAAGCAAGGAGAGGAAATGTGCTCAGCGGAACCCGACATTCAGCCCTGGGGAATCCAGAGACTAAACATCCGGGGAGAAGGGAAGCTTTGAGACACCCCAAAATCCCAAAGAATTTAGATTATTCTGTGACACGATTCATAGTTATAAGAAAAGTAGTACCTGCCGAAACCCGGGATCGAACCAGGGACCTTTAGATCTTCAGTCTAACGCTCTCCCAACTGAGCTATTTCGGCTTATGCACTTTAGATCTTGATATTTTTTGCGACTCCGGATCTTTACAGGCTGTCCTTTCTCACTTTTGGATGGATAAAGAGTTGCCGCAACATAATGTAAAATCGTAACACTTTAATAAAAAGGGAGCTTTTGTTACAATCAGAAATTGTAGATTAAAATAGTACTTTGACCATTAAAACTTACAGCAAGCAAGGAGAGGAAATGTGCTCAGCGGAACCCGACATTCAGCCCTGGGGAATCCAGAGACTAAACATCCGGGGAGAAGGGAAGCTTTGAGACACCCCAAAATCCCAAAGAATTTAGATTATTCTGTGACACGATTCATAGTTATAAGAAAAGTAGTACCTGCCGAAACCCGGGATCGAAACAGGGACCTTTAGATCTTCAGTCTAACGCTCTCCCAACTGAGCTATTTCGGCTTATGCACTTTAGATCTTGATATTTTTTGCGACTCCGGATCTTTACAGGCTGTCCTTTCTCACTTTTGGATGGATAAAGAGTTGTCGCAACATAATGTAAAATCGTAACACTTTAATAAAAAGGGAGCTTTTGTTACAATCAGAAATTGTAGATTAAAATAGTACTTTGACCATTAAAACTTACAGCAAGCAAGGAGAGGAAATGTGCTCAGCGGAACCCGACATTCAGCCCTGGGGAATCCAGAGACTAAACATCCGGGGAGAAGGGAAGCTTTGAGACACCCCAAAATCCCAAAGAATTTAGATTATTCTGTGACACGATTCATAGTTATAAGAAAAGTAGTACCTGCCGAAACCCGGGATCGAACCAGGGACCTTTAGATCTTCAGTCTAACGCTATCCCAACTGAGCTATTTCGGCTTATGCCCTTTAGATCTTGATATTTTTTGCGACTCCGGATCTTTACAGGCTGTCCTTTCTCACTTTTGGATGGATAAAGAGTTGCCGCAACATAATGTAAAATCGTAACACTTTAATAAAAAGGGAGCTTTTGTTACAATCAGAAATTGTAGATTAAAATAGTACTTTGACCATTAAAACTTACAGCAAGCAAGGAGAGGAAATGTGCTCAGCGGAACCCGACATTCAGCCCTGGGGAATCCAGAGACTAAACATCCGGGGAGAAGGGAAGCTTTGAGACACCCCAAAATCCCAAAGAATTTAGATTATTCTGTGACACGATTCATAGTTATAAGAAAAGTAGTACCTGCCGAAACCCGGGATCGAACCAGGGACCTTTAGATCTTCAGTCTAACGCTCTCCCAACTGAGCTATTTCGGCTTATGCACTTTAGATCTTGATATTTTTTGCGACTCCGGATCTTTACAGGCTGTCCTTTCTCACTTTTGGATGGATAAAGAGTTGCCGCAACATAATGTAAAATCGTAACACTTTAATAAAAAGGGAGCTTTTGTTACAATCAGAAATTGTAGATTAAAATAGTACTTTGACCATTAAAACTTACAGCAAGCAAGGAGAGGAAATGTGCTCAGCGGAACCCGACATTCAGCCCTGGGGAATCCAGAGACTAAACATCCGGGGAGAAGGGAAGCTTTGAGACACCCCAAAATCCCAAAGAATTTAGATTATTCTGTGACACGATTCATAGTTATAAGAAAAGTAGTACCTGCCGAAACCCGGGATCGAAACAGGGACCTTTAGATCTTCAGTCTAACGCTCTCCCAACTGAGCTATTTCGGCTTATGCACTTTAGATCTTGATATTTTTTGCGACTCCGGATCTTTACAGGCTGTCCTTTCTCACTTTTGGATGGATAAAGAGTTGTCGCAACATAATGTAAAATCGTAACACTTTAATAAAAAGGGAGCTTTTGTTACAATCAGAAATTGTAGATTAAAATAGTACTTTGACCATTAAAACTTACAGCAAGCAAGGAGAGGAAATGTGCTCAGCGGAACCCGACATTCAGCCCTGGGGATTCCAGAGACTAAACATCCGGGGAGAAGGGAAGCTTTGAGACACCCCAAAATCCCAAAGAATTTAGATTATTCTGTGACACGATTCATAGTTATAAGAAAAGTAGTACCTGCCGAAACCCGGGATCGAACCAGGGACCTTTAGATCTTCAGTCTAACGCTCTCCCAACTGAGCTATTTCGGCTTATGCACTTTAGATCTTGATATTTTTTGCGACTCCGGATCTTTACAGGCTGTCCTTTCTCACTTTTGGATGGATAAAGAGTTGTCGCAACATAATGTAAAATCGTAACACTTTAATAAAAAGGGAGCTTTTGTTACAATCAGAAATTGTAGATTAAAATAGTACTTTGACCATTAAAACTTACAGCAAGCAAGGAGAGGAAATGTGCTCAGCGGAACCCGACATTCAGCCCTGGGGAATCCAGTGACTAAACATCCGGGGAGAAGGGAAGCTTTGAGACACCCCAAAATCCCAAAGAATTTAGATTATTCTGTGACACGATTCATAGTTATTAGAAAAGTAGTACCTGCCGAAACCCGGGATCGAACCAGGGACCTTTAGATCTTCAGTCTAACGCTCTCCCAACTGAGCTATTTCGGCTTATGCACTTTAGATCTTGATATTTTTTGCGACTCCGGATCTTTACAGGCTGTCCTTTCTCACTTTTGGATGGATAAAGAGTTGTCGCAACATAATGTAAAATCGTAACACTTTAATAAAAAGGGAGCTTTTGTTACAATCAGAAATTGTAGATTAAAATAGTACTTTGACCATTAAAACTTACAGCAAGCAAGGAGAGGAAATGTGCTCAGCGGAACCCGACATTCAGCCCTGGGGATTCCAGAGACTAAACATCCGGGGAGAAGGGAAGCTTTGAGACACCCCAAAATCCCAAAGAATTTAGATTATTCTGTGACACGATTCATAGTTATAAGAAAAGAAGTACCTGCCGAAACCCGGGATCGAACCAGGGACCTTTAGATCTTCAGTCTAACGCTCTCCCAACTGAGCTATTTCGGCTTATGCACTTTAGATCTTGATATTTTTTGCGACTCCGGATCTTTACAGGCTGTCCTTTCTCACTTTTGGATGGATAAAGAGTTGTCGCAACATAATGTAAAATCGTAACACTTTAATAAAAAGGGAGCTTTTGTTACAATCAGAAATTGTAGATTAAAATAGTACTTTGACCATTAAAACTTACAGCAAGCAAGGAGAGGAAATGTGCTCAGCGGAACCCGACATTCAGCCCTGGGGAATCCAGTCACTAAACATCCGGGGAGAAGGGAAGCTTTGAGACACCCCAAAATCCCAAAGAATTTAGATTATTCTGGGACACGATTCATAGTTATAAGAAAAGTAGTACCTGCTGAAACCCAGGATCGAACCAGGGACCTTTAGATCTTCAGTCTAACGCTCTCCCAACTGAGCTATTTCGGCTAATGCACTTTAGATCTTGATATTTTTTGCGACTCTGGATCTTTACAGGCTGTCCTTTCTCACTTTTGGATGGATAAAGAGTTGTCGCAACATAATGTAAAATCGTAACACTTTAATAAAAAGGGAGCTTTTGTTACAATCAGAAATTGTAGATTAAAATAGTACTTTGACCATTAAAACTTACAGCAAGCAAGGAGAGGAAATGTGCTCAGCGGAACCCGACATTCAGCCCTGGGGATTCCAGAGACTAAACATCCGGGGAGAAGGGAAGCTTTGAGACACCCCAAAATCCCAAAGAATTTAGATTATTCTGTGACACGATTCATAGTTATAAGAAAAGTAGTACCTGCCGAAACCCGGGATCGAACCAGGGACCTTTAGATCTTCAGTCTAACGCTCTCCCAACTGAGCTATTTCGGCTTATGCACTTTAGATCTTGATATTTTTTGCGACTCCGGATCTTTACAGGCTGTCCTTTCTCACTTTTGGATGGATAAAGAGTTGTCGCAACATAATGTAAAATCGTAACACTTTAATAAAAAGGGAGCTTTTGTTACAATCAGAAATTGTAGATTAAAATAGTACTTTGACCATTAAAACTTACAGCAAGCAAGGAGAGGAAATGTGCTCAGCGGAACCCGACATTCAGCCCTGGGGAATCCAGTCACTAAACATCCGGGGAGAAGGGAAGCTTTGAGACACCCCAAAATCCCAAAGAATTTAGATTATTCTGGGACACGATTCATAGTTATAAGAAAAGTAGTACCTGCTGAAACCCAGGATCGAACCAGGGACCTTTAGATCTTCAGTCTAACGCTCTCCCAACTGAGCTATTTCGGCTAATGCACTTTAGATCTTGATATTTTTTGCGACTCCGGATCTTTACAGGCTGTCCTTTCTCACTTTTGGATGGATAAAGAGTTGTCGCAACATAATGTAAAATCGTAACACTTTAATAAAAAGGGAGCTTTTGTTACAATCAGAAATTGTAGATTAAAATAGTACTTTGACCATTAAAACTTACAGCAAGCAAGGAGAGTTAATGTGCTCAGCGGAACCCGACATTCAGCCCTGGGGAATCCAGAGACTAAACATCCGGGGAGAAGGGAAGCTTTGAGACACCCCAAAATTTTTTGCGACTCCGGATATTTACAGGCTGTCCTTTCTCACTTTTGGATGGATAAAGAGTTGTCGCAACATAATGTAAAATCGTAACACTTTAATAAAAAGGGAGCTTTTGTTACAATCAGAAATTGTAGATTAAAATAGTACTTTGACCATTAAAACTTACAGCAAGCAAGGAGAGGAAATGTGCTCAGCGGAACCCGACATTCAGCCCTGGGGAATCCAGAGACTAAACATCCGGGGAGAAGGGAAGCTTTGAGACACCCCAAAATTTTTTGCGACTCCGGATATTTACAGGCTGTCCTTTCTCACTTTTGGATGGATAAAGAGTAGCCGCAACATAATGTAAAATCGTAACACTTTAATAAAAAGGGAGCTTTTGTTACAATCAGAAATTGTAGATTAAAATAGTACTTTGACCATTAAAACTTACAGCAAGCAAGGAGAGGAAATGTGCTCAGCGGAACCCGACATTCAGCCCTGGGGAATCCAGTCACTAAACATCCGGGGAGAAGGGAAGCTTTGAGACACCCCAAAATCCCAAAGAATTTAGATTATTCTGGGACACGATTCATAGTTATAAGAGAAGTAGTACCTGCCGAAACCCGGGATCAAACCAGGGACCTTTAGATCTTCAGTCTAACGCTCTCCCAACTGAGCTATTTCGGCTTATGCACTTTAGATCTTGATATTTTTTGCGACTCCGGATCTTTACAGGCTGTCCTTTCTCACTTTTGGATGGATAAAGAGTTGTCGCAACATAATGTAAAATCTTAACACTTTAATAAAAAGGGAGCTTTTGTTACAATCAGAAATTGTAGATTAAAATAGTACTTTGACCATTAAAACTTACAGCAAGCAAGTAGAGGAAATGTGCTCAGCGGAACCCGACATTCAGCCCTGGGGAATCCAGTGACTAAACATCCGGGGAGAAGGGAAGCTTTGAGACACCCCAAAATCCCAAAGAATTTAGATTATTCTGGGACACGATTCATAGTTATAAGAAAAGTAGTACCTGCCGTAACCCGGGATCGAACCAGGGACCTTTAGATCTTCAGTCTAACGCTCTCCCAACTGAGCTATTTCGGCTTATGCACTTTAAGATCTTGATATTTTTTGCGACTCCGGATCTTTACAGGCTGTCCTTTCTCACTTTTGGATGGATAAAGAGTTGTCGCAAAATAATGTAAAATCTTAACACTTTAATAAAAAGGGAGCTTTTGTTACAATCAGAAATTGTAGATTAAAATAGTACTTTGACAATTAAAACTTACAGCAAGCAAGGAGAGGAAATGTGCTCAGCGGAACCCGACATTCAGCCCTGGGGAATCCAGAGACTAAACATCCGGGGAGAAGGGAAGCTTTGAGACACCCCAAAATTTTTTGCGACTCCGGATCTTTACAGGCTGTCCTTTCTCACTTTTGGATGGATAAAGAGTTGTCGCAACATAATGTAAAATCGTAACACTTTAATAAAAAGGGAGCTTTTGTTACAATCAGAAATTGTAGATTAAAATAGTACTTTGACCATTAAAACTTACAGCAAGCAAGGAGAGGAAATGTGCTCAGCGGAACCCGACATTCAGCCCTGGGGAATCCAGAGACTAAACATCCGGGGAGAAGGGAAGCTTTGAGACACCCCAAAATCCCAAAGAATTTAGATTATTCTGTGACACGATTCATAGTTATAAGAAAAGTAGTACCTGCCGAAACCCGGGATCAAACCAGGGACCTTTAGATCTTCAGTCTAACGCTCTCCCAACTGAGCTATTTCGGCTTATGCACTTTAGATCTTGATATTTTTTGCGACTCCGGATCTTTACAGGCTGTCCTTTCTCACTTTTGGATGGATAAAGAGTTGCCGCAACATAATGTAAAATCGTAACACTTTAATAAAAAGGGAGCTTTTGTTACAATCAGAAATTGTAGATTAAAATAGTACTTTGACCATTAAAACTTACAGCAAGCAAGGAGAGGAAATGTGCTCAGCGGAACCCGACATTCAGCCCTGGGGAATCCAGTCACTAAACATCCGGGGAGAAGGGAAGCTTTGAGACACCCCAAAATCCCAAAGAATTTAGATTATTCTGGGACACGATTCATAGTTATAAGAAAAGTAGTACCTGCCGAAACCCAGGATCGAACCAGGGACCTTTAGATCTTCAGTCTAACGCTCTCCCAACTGAGCTATTTCGGCTAATGCACTTTAGATCTTGATATTTTTTGCGACTCCGGATCTTTACAGGCTGTCCTTTCTCACTTTTGGATGGATAAAGAGTTGTCGCAACATAATGTAAAATCGTAACACTTTAATAAAAAGGGAGCTTTTGTTACAATCAGAAATTGTAGATTAAAATAGTACTTTGACCATTAAAACTTACAGCAAGCAAGGAGAGGAAATGTGCTCAGCGGAACCCGACATTCAGCCCTGGGGAATCCAGAGACTAAACATCCGGGGAGAAGGGAAGCTTTGAGACACCCCAAAATTTTTTGCGACTCCGGATATTTACAGGCTGTCCTTTCTCACTTTTGGATGGATAAAGAGTTGTCGCAACATAATGTAAAATCGTAACACTTTAATAAAAAGGGAGCTTTTGTTACAATCAGAAATTGTAGATTAAAATAGTACTTTGACCATTAAAACTTACAGCAAGCAAGGAGAGGAAATGTGCTCAGCGGAACCCGACATTCAGCCCTGGGGAATCCAGAGACTAAACATCCGGGGAGAAGGGAAGCTTTGAGACACCCCAAAATTTTTTGCGACTCCGGATATTTACAGGCTGTCCTTTCTCACTTTTGGATGGATAAAGAGTAGCCGCAACATAATGTAAAATCGTAACACTTTAATAAAAAGGGAGCTTTTGTTACAATCAGAAATTGTAGATTAAAATAGTACTTTGACCATTAAAACTTACAGCAAGCAAGGAGAGGAAATGTGCTCAGCGGAACCCGACATTCAGCCCTGGGGAATCCAGTCACTAAACATCCGGGGAGAAGGGAAGCTTTGAGACACCCCAAAATCCCAAAGAATTTAGATTATTCTGGGACACGATTCATAGTTATAAGAAAAGTAGTACCTGCCGAAACCCGGGATCAAACCAGGGACCTTTAGATCTTCAGTCTAACGCTCTCCCAACTGAGCTATTTCGGCTTATGCACTTTAGATCTTGATATTTTTTGCGACTCCGGATCTTTACAGGCTGTCCTTTCTCACTTTTGGATGGATAAAGAGTTGTCGCAACATAATGTAAAATCGTAACACTTTAATAAAAAGGGAGCTTTTGTTACAATCAGAAATTGTAGATTAAAATAGTACTTTGACCATTAAAACTTACAGCAAGCAAGGAGAGGAAATGTGCTCAGCGGAACCCGACATTCAGCCCTGGGGAATCCAGAGACTAAACATCCGGGGAGAAGGGAAGCTTTGAGACACCCCAAAATTTTTTGCGACTCCGGATATTTACAGGCTGTCCCTTCTCACTTTTGGATGGATAAAGAGTTGCCGCAACATAATGTAAAATCGTAACACTTTAATAAAAAGGGAGCTTTTGTTACAATCAGAAATTGTAGATTAAAATAGTACTTTGACCATTAAAGCTTACAGCAAGCAAGGAGAGGAAATGTGCTCAGCGGAACCCGACATTCAGCCCTGGGGAATCCAGTCGACTAAACATCCGGGGAGAAGGGAAGCTTTGAGACACCCCAAAATCCCAAAGAATTTAGATTATTCTGGGACACGATTCATAGTTATTAGAAAAGTAGTACCTGCCGAAACCCGGGATCGAACCAGGGACCTTTAGATCTTCAGTCTAACGCTCTCCCAACTAAGCTATTTCGGCTTATGCACTTTAAGATCTTGATATTTTTTGCGACTCCGGATCTTTACAGGCTGTCCTTTCTCACTTTTGGATGGATAAAGAGTTGTCGCAACATAATGTAAAATCGTAACACTTTAATAAAAAGGGAGCTTTTGTTACAATCAGAAATTGTAGATTAAAATAGTACTTTGACCATTAAAACTTACAGCAAGCAAGGAGAGGAAATGTGCTCAGCGGAACCCGACATTCAGCCCTGGGGAATCCAGAGACTAAACATCCGGGGAGAAGGGAAGCTTTGAGACACCCCAAAATCCCAAAGAATTTAGATTTTTCTGGGACACGATTCATAGTTATAAGAAAAGTAGTACCTGCCGAAACCCGGGATCGAACCAGGGACCTTTAGATCTTCAGTCTAACGCTCTCCCAACTGAGCTATTTCGGCTTATGCACTTTAAGATCTTGATATTTTTTGCGACTCCGGATCTTTACAGGCTGTC